>NW_004949129.1:2939191-2983253 GCF_000317375.1 Microtus ochrogaster | reverse complement strand
GATGGATGGATGGATGGATGGATGGATGGATGGATGGATGGATGGATGGATGGATAGATAGATAGATAGATAGATAGATAGATAGATAGATAGATAGATAGATAAAGCAAGGAAGAGAGAGCAAGAGAAGGAGTCTGAAGAGATGGCTCAGCAGTTAAGACCACATACTGCTTTTGCACAGGACTTGAGTTCAATTTCCAGCACCCATGTCCAGTAGCTTACAACTATTGAGAAGTAATAGGATCCTTCAGTTAGAGCATGATTTCTGTGGGTGCTGTGCCCTGCGAGAAACTCACAACAACAGGAGCACGTTCAGAAGGCCTCAGGTGTTGGGGGTAGGGGCTCCAGACATCGTCATACAGGAGGATATGTTTGGACTAAAAATACAATTAACCAGAGTATTAGGGTGGGCAACTGAAAGAAGTCTTTGAAGGTTTATGTCCTTTGTGGCTTTGTGATACAGGACAGGGATCAAAATGAACAGAGGCAGCTGAACATCTGCTGGTACAGTATTGTCCAGCTGCCATTCTGCTGTGGAGCTGATCTTCTCCCACCTCCAGTGCTGGTCTTTCATGCTCTGCAACGCTGTTTGAACTGTGGTTTTTGTTTTGTTTCCCTTCTACCTAGGTGTTTTGATTGCCAAGCTCCAGTTTGAAGAACCAAATGAAGCTACCACAAAAGAAGAACTTGGCAGAAAGAGAGAATAGAGAGGGTTGTGATTCCCGGCACAGACTTTGGTTAAACTGCAGCTCTGGGGCTTCAAAGAAGCACACAACCATCCTCCAAGTGGGGCTCCCTGTTCTACCCAATCCTGTGCCACCCCAGAGATGAGCTCCTTGGAAAACTGGAAGAAGTCTTAACACTGTTTCTTTTCACAAGTTATGTTTTGATATTTACATTTCTCAGTGTAGAAAACTCAGTCAAAGGCAGCTGGGGTTTGTACCCATTGAAATGAAAGTGGTGTTGGGATGAGCAGGTCAGAGGAAAGGGGAGGGGAGGGCTGATGGGTCGGCTGGTGCCAAAGGCAGCATTGAAATCTTTTCCATGACCCTGGGGGAAGAGCAGGGGAGCCAGAATGAGATTGGTAGTTTCTGAGGAAAGGCGTCCGATTCTCATCTCCAGCTTCGGTAGGAGATGAGTGAAGAGGTGATGGGTAAAGAGAAACTGGCTGGTCTTGTTGCTGGAGGAATAGTGACTCCCCACTCCTTTCCTTTAATGTTTACAAACCTGATTTCAGAACCACCTCTTATGGAATCGGTGTTCATTTTGTTGTGCTAAATTCCTTAAGCTCAGTGACCCGAGGCAAACCCAGTTTTTCCTCCATCCTCACCCTTTCCCCCCTCATAACTGTATATTTCCCTTTGGTTATAACAACACCCCTATTGCTTCTGCCAGCTGTCAAGGCAGGAGTGTTTCTTGTCACCTGGGCAGTTCAGAGCTCCAGTCCTGGGCTGCTGAGGTTAATGGCGCATGCTTCCAGGTTCTTCATGGCAAAGCATACCTACAGCTGAGGAGTCAGTGTTCCCCCATCTGTCAGCTAGTGAGAGGAAATGTGGAAGAAGTGAGAAACAGCTATTGTGCTTCTAAAGGAGCCTGCGTGTCTCAGCCTTAATGGGATTTCCATAGAACAGAAAGAGTCTCACGATCATAGATTTATCATTGTCATCCCACCTCTGGGATGGGAGGTGGCAAGGGCTTCCTCATTTTCCCATGTTCATTCTTGCAACCCAGATATTTCCTGAGTCAGACCGCATTGCCCTTCCTTTCCTGGGAAGTCTGTCAGATGCTAGTTTGAAAGTTGCCTGTTTTCCAGATGGATGTGAAGAGAGGGAAGAATGTCAGTGCTTGAGTTGTCTGTCTGAAGCTTGCCATGGCTCTCCTGCAGTTACTCTGGAAGAAGTAACGGTCAAGATGAACAGTATACTTGTGGGTCTTCTTTACTCTCCTCTAGTGTTCCATGTGACAGCCTTTGAGTTCTCTCTGCTTGTATCTGCCTTACATGACAAACAACATCATCAGGTCTGGAGTTCGGGTGGTTTAGGGTGAAGCCCTGTGTCTTGGAAAATTAGAAAACTGTATCTTCTGGAAAGTGGCCTGTGGGCTCCTCTGCATGGAATCGCCTTCTTCCTCCTTTAGCTAAACAGAAAGGGAAAGAGCTTCCTCAACTGGCTGGAAAGAAATGAACTGTGTGCGTGTCAGTCTAGCCCACTTCTGACATGTCTCATGGTACCCTTTTCCTCCTTGACGTCATATGACCAACAGCATAAGATCAGAGATTGACGTACCTGTAAGCTCTGCCTCTGGAGGGTACAGGTCACTCACCATCATACATACAGAAAGGGCTGTTCTGCAGTAGAGCCCCAAATCTAGAATCCATAGAGATCTTCAAGTGGTTTTGGAAGGGATTCTTTCTCCAACTTCAGCCACTCATAATTTAAAAATTAGTGTTCATCTTGTGTTTGCATGACTCTGAGCTAGGTAGCGTGGAAGGACATATGAGGTAGAAGACAAGACCCCTTCCCTGAGGGAACTGTAAAGTGACTGTTGCATGTGAAGGAACACTCATTGCAGCAGGAGATGCGGGGCCATCGTTAAAGATAGAGTGGGTGTGATCAGGGTAGACCAGATGGTCTAGGAAAGCTCTGTGGTGATGAGGCTTTGGGTTGTAGGCGAGGGCAGTGAAACAACACTCAAACTAAAGTACAGGAAGACAAATCTGCATGACACGTGTGCAGCTACCTTAAATAGTATCAGAATCCTACTTGACTGCAAAGGTCTAGATTGAAACTTCCCAGTAGTTGCACAGGTCTGAAGGCTAAGGGGGTGTGAGGGTGTGGTGGAGGACAAGACCAGAAGTCAGCAGACACCTCTGTGGTCCTGGGGTTACCAGTGGAGAATTTATATGCTCAGGTGCAAACCAGACCTGCTACAGAGCACAGGCAGCCTCACCCTTTGTGTCCTGGGAAAGTGGGTTGCACTGTACTCACGATCTGCATGTATTTCAGACACAGACCCTTTCTTGGCAGAATGGGCTGCAAAACAGCAGTGTTGGAGACGGCTCCATGAGGCCTGGCTTGGCACATGGGAGCCTTGGGTAGAAGAGAGTGGTTGGAGAGAGCAGTACTGCAGTCTGCCTGGAGAAGGGAGCAGGAACAAGGCCAGAAGCCAGCATTGGCCTTCGCCCTTTGCCCATGGCTGCGCAGTTGTAGTGGAAATGCAGTCCACTTGTCTTTGGTGGTTATGTGCTAATCACAGACCAGGAAAGGCTGTCGCTAGAGACCTGCTGTGGAGCTGTGGTTGGGGGTCACTACTCCCAGACCCGGCCTATAACCTTCCTCGAGACGAGTATGTGCCAGTGTGAGCTAGTGACAGCCACTGCTGCAACCTGTTATTACTTGAAATGCATGCCTGTGCCAGTAGCATGGGGGAGCAGGGGCTGGGCTGTGGGGTTCAGCTGTCCTGGTTTGATGTTTAGGCTGATTATGGCCTTGTCTCCTGCTTATGCCAAGGTGAAGAAAATGTAGATGGCAGTGCCAGCCTCTTGAAAAAGCTTGGAAGTGTCCCATAGTTTCCTGTTTCTCCTTTCCTACTGTCACTTAGGCTGAGCTGCTGTTTGAGCCAAGCAGGGAGTGATGGAATGGCTACACATTCCCTTCTGGTGCATATCCCATAAGGAGTAGGGAACAGTTCAGAGTACAGCCCCAGGGAGCCTTCCCCATGCTCCTAGAAGGGCATGGCCTTCTTGAATCCCCTATCCCAGTGGGAAGTAGGGATAGGAGAAATTTCCCCAGGTAAGATATTTTCCTTCCTTGTTGCCTCTCCTGATTTTTGAGCCCAGGAGTCAGAGGTCAAGTCACTGAGATATAAGGAGCAAGGTCTAGAAGTCTATGTGTGTCCTCATTTGTAGAGGTCTTGTCTGCAGTTGGGATGTTGGGATATCTCCACTTCCGGGGACTAGGATTTGTTTTCCACGTTAAGAGAATGGCATGCCCCCTGTGTGGAGGGGAGGAGCTTTGAGTTAGACATTTTCCCTATGGGAATCCTCTTGGTCTGGTTTGTGGGAAGAGGGGAGTGGATACGTGGTTTTTATTTCTAGTCATCAGCACAGCTGTCCTTACACTGAACTTGTGCTATTGCATACATGTAGCCATCTTTCTTTTCACTGCAGCAGTGTTTATCAGTAGTTCAAAATGATTTATTTGCTCCTGGGGAGTAAAATCTTTTTTATTAAAAAGGAAAAAAAAAGAAAAAAAAAGAAAGAAAGGTGTGCCCCATTATGATAGCTGTAGAATTACTGGTCCACAAGAATCAAGTCTGCAAGTCCCCATGCATAGTACATCCTGTTTTGGCATTGGAGCCTTTTGTGCTCAGTACAGTGTGCCAGGAGGCCTTCCTTTAACAAGTGGAGAAGAGCGCTCTGGGGAGTGAGATGGGACTGAATCACCGAGAGGGCTCTGGGGACTCGGTGCTGCAGTTGAAAATAGAGTACCGATTCAGTAATCTGCCAGAGGAGGGAACCTTTCTTTTTGTGCAGATTTCACCTTTCATTGCTTCCTGGTGTCCTGGTAAGGGTCATCTAGTCTCTTCTGGCGTCCCTCTTGTCTTTCCTGTCCTTTGTCCTGTCCCTTCCCACTTCATCTACCTCCCAGAAAGCCAATCCTGCATGCTGAGTTTGTGACATGCCTTCACTCCCATTTCATCTTCAGAGAGTTTAAGAGGGTCCCTGGAGCTGCTCCCTGCCCCACCGACCCTCCTCACAATGCCAAGAGGCATCAAGGAGCAAACAAAAGCAGCCAGCTGTAGCGGGCACACAGCAACAGTGGATCGCAGCTGGACTGCGATGGCAGCTGCTTCTGGAGACAGATAGGGAAACAAGACAGTCTTCTTCAGCCCCCTTGGGTGTGACCCCCACTGTGCACACAGCTTAGTGGACAGTGGCCTGGTCTGACCACTCCATCCCTGGTGCTCCCAAGAGGGACAGGCAAGATCCAGGCACCGCTCTGGGCAGGCCAGACATTGGGATGCCCACACTGGTGCTGCATGGCACAGGCACTACTGTGCATTCTGGTGGTTTTTTAGAAACTGCGTGCTGAGGGGTGTCATTCTGGACTCAGTGGTTAGGGAGTTCTTCACTAGAGGGGAACCATACCCCTGCAACCACTCTGTCCTGCTCAGCCACCCCTGTCCTCCGAGCCAAAGCCTGGCCTGGTTTTTGTCTTCCCATTTAGTTTTCCTTCTTATTCTCCCTTTTTGTGCTTAATTTATTAAAATAGTGCTGTATAATTTATTTTCATAAAGTATAAAAAATAACTAAATGGTTAAAATAGACTTGCAGGCCAATCTTAAATGGGTGGGGGTTCTGGGGTGGGATGGGGAGAGGAAAAGATGTTTTGATATAAACAAAACAAATGCACTTTGGGTGTGTTGGTATTTTTCTGGGCATAGAGGGGCGGGTGTTGGGATGTCCCTGTAGATTAGTTCCAGAATGGGGTGTCTGTAAATACTGTATCAATAGGCATGTTGACTCTTGTAAAGGGACATTAGTAGCTGCTGCAGGTCCTGTTTGGAAACCCTGTGTATAATTCCCGGTTTTTTGTAAGTGTCAGTGCGGGAGACATTTGACTCTTGTGTTTGTATCTCCTTTTTATGATTGCTGTACCGACCCATGTCTTTTTGGGGAGGGATGAAAAGAGATTTGAAATAAAAATGTTTAGAAATGACCTGTTACTGGAATTCATGTTTTTCGGTCTCTCTCCTGTCTCTGCACCTTCCCTGGGCATTGGGTCCCTGCACTGGCAGCCATGCAGAACACACCCAGTACCATCTTTAGAGTAAAGTTGTTGGAAAATTCCTGAGGCTAATGCCCACTGCCTAGAGCTGCCCTACGAAGTGCAGGAGCATTCCAGAGGACGTTGGAGAGAGTGGGCAGGTGCCTGCAGCCTTCCTGCCTGGGTGAGCCGAGGCATAGTGTAGAGTGGTACATTTTACGTGGCAGTAGCCATTCTGGTGAGGCTAGCCTTAAGCTTCTTTGCCACTTTTCCAGTATGGCCCTCCCAGCTCTTGGGCAAGGCTGTCACTTTCTTGATTGGTGCAGGGCTGTACTGGGAACTACTTCAACCCCACCTACCCTTCCCCACTTTGTCTTCTGCTTTCTGCTTAAGGGACCAGTGTGCTGCCTGGGAATTTGTGTGTAGATTTCCTCTGAATTCCCTGGGCAGCTTCTTCCTTAGGCTAATCAGGCGGGCTCTAGGAGTTATGCTGGCCCCCATCAGCTCATGTGGGAATGGAAGGTCCTCATGATAAAACTGTTCCTTGGTCCTGACAATGATAATAACTCCTGAGTAAAATTTCCTTCGTTCTTGAAGGAAAAGGTGCCTCCAACAATCAAGTCAACAGTATAATGGTAGGTTTCACTAGCCCGTCACAAGTAGGCCTCATGTAGAGTGTGTTAGTGTGCTATCGGAATATACTTCCCAAATGTGGCACTGATGGTCATTGTTTCAACTCCAGATCACTCAACATGCTGAGTCCTGGTGGACTCAGCTTAAGAAAGCTAGGCCCCGGCCTTCTGACTTGGACCATAAAACCCCTGGAAGAATGAGCATCCTTTGGTAAACTTGGGCCCAAAATGTTCTTCACGCTCCAACTGGTAACCACCTCTTCACCCTTGGTCTTACCCACTTGCAGCTGTTGCCTCTTGTCCCAAAGGCTGGCCCCTCCCCTCCCATGGCAGAGCTCACCATGCACATGCCTAACTTAGAAGTCCATTGCACACAGCAGTGTGGAAGATTCCCCTGCTATAATGGCCGACGTCCCCTGGTGGAGATTACATAAGGAAAGTTTCTCCATCTTTCTTGACTCCTCCCACATCTCAGTATGAGCATCTCATCTCATGACTCTTCTGCATATTTGTGCCAGTTGGACTCTGAGCACCCACTGTTTTTCTTTGTTGTTGGGTCAAAAGCTCAAGAGTTCATTCAAGCTCATAAGTGAATTGTCATTGGGACTCCTTCCCAAGAGATTCAGAAGGAGCATATTTTTGCATTGTTAAACTCTACTTTGGTAGAGTTTTTTTTTTTTTTTTTTTCCTAAGGCAGGGTTTCTTTGTGTAGCTTTGGAGCCTGTCCTGGAACTTCCTCTGTAAACCAGGCTGGCCTTGAACTCACAGAGATCTGCCTGCCTCTGCCTCCAGAGCATTGGTATTAAAAGCAAGTGCCACCACTGCCTGGCAGGTACCCCCTTTTTATCTAAACAGTTTCAGCAATTTCCCAAGTAGCCTTGCCTCCTGTTTCCTCCTTCCCATTCTTTAAAAAACCTTCTAGGGGCTGGAAAGATACAGCTCATTGACTAACAGCACTTGTCTTTGCAGAGGATCCAAGTTCAATTCCCAGCACCCACATGGCTCACAAACATCTGTAACTCCAGTTCCAGGGGTTTGATACCTTCTGGCCTTCATGGGCAACAGACACACCTGGTACGTACGTGCAGACAAAACATTCATACACACAAATCTTTTAAAAAAAAATAATTCCGGGCTGCTCTTCCAGAGGGGGTTTTTTCCCCCAGGCTGAGCCTCAAACTCACAGAGATCCACCTGCCTCTGCCTCCCAAATGCTGGGATTAAAGGCATGCTCCACCATGGCCGGGCTATTCCAGAGGTTCTGAGTTCAATTCTCAGCAACCACATGGTGGCTCACAACCATCTATAATGAGATCTGGTGCCCTCTTTTGGCGTGCAGGCAGAACACTGTACATAATAAATGTTAAAAAAAAAGGGGGGGGTGCTGGGGAGATGGCTTAGAGGTTAAGAGCCCTGACTGTTCTTCCAGAAGTCCTGAGTTCAATTCCCAGCAACCACATGGTGGCTCACAGCCATTGGTAATGAGATCTGGTGCCCTCTACTGGCCAGCAAGCATGCAGACAGAACACTGTATAAATAAATAAATAAATAAATAGATAAATAAATAAATAAATAAATAAATTTTTATAAAAAGCCCTGAGGCAAAATGGAGATAAAGAGAAACAGATTAACAAGAACTAAGATAAGGCTGAACATTCATAACTAATAACAAGTCTCCATGTCATGATTTGTCCCCCCCAAAAAAAGCCTGTTAACACCTGTCTAAAACTAAAAATAAAAAATTCCTTCTACAAACCACATGTAAGGGCCTGTGAGAAGGCTTAGCAAGGCTTGCCAAGGCTGGCTACCCGTGTTCAATGCTTGGATCTGGAGGCACGTGATGAAAAGGAGAAAAGCGACCTGAAAATTGTCCTCTGACCAACACACACACAGAGGGTACACACTTAGACTGGGGAGGGGGATAGCATCAGGGACAGGCCCTCCTGGCTGAAATCACCTCTGGGCATGAATGGGGCGGGGGCTGGGATGGAAACCACACTGGACTGGAGAAAGAAGCAACTTTGGAAGAAGTTTGAGGCTCACTGGCTAGGGGAGAACCCAGCCTGTGTGAGGAGGCTGGGAGAGCAGCGGAGTATGGCGAGGTAGGTCTCAGGCTGGGCAGGAGCACTGGGCTGTAATCACACTGCCAGCTCCTGAACCTGCCTTATGCCAGGCTGAATATCTCCCCCAGGTGGTTGGAGAGAAGCGTGATCAGGGCACAGGCACGCCCTTCTCTGTTGACCTGTAACACTCGGGCTAGGGCTGGCCAAACTGAGCTGGGCAGTGAACCTTCAACAGGGAAAGAAATTCCGAGGGCGGCTGCTGCACCTAGGACAGGAACCTCGCCTGGTTCTGGGAGCTCTGGGGCCAGGGGTCGGCGTGGACGGAGCTAGATGAGCCTTCGAGCTTTTCCTGCCACCTAGTGGCTGCTCTGAGCCAGGCCACCCAGCTCTCAGGCTGGTATAGTGGGTGAGGCCGGGATAAATATTCACAAATTCACAATCCTCTTTTGAGGCCAGATTTCGTCTTGGCCAGTCGGGGACTTTGGCTTCTCCGGCATCCTCTGCCTGGCCATACGTGAGGGAAAAAAAAAAAAAAAAAAAAAACAAACCTTTTTGAGGTGCAGAGAGAGCCATGTTTTCTCGACATGTGCGGAGCTGAGGCCAACAACCCCACATTGGTGGGTGCCTGTCCCTCTCCGGCTGGCTTGATGATGGCTAGTGACAGGTGGGACTCCTGCCGGCTTGGTGTCATCCTAGAATTCTGTGTGATTCTCTAAATATGTACTGTTTCGTGCAGGCCCTTGAGTTTCCCCCAGCCTCTCTCCCCCCACCTCCTCTAGAGGATACGTCCCTTTTTCTCTAAGATGACAAGGGACAACAGGTACTCCGAGGCCTGCTGGGGAAAGCCAATCGGGCCTGTGCTACTCCTGGGTCTCCTGTCTAGACCTCGCCTAGGGAAGAAGGCTGCTTGAGCTGAGATTTTCATTGCATCATGTCAGGCTCCTACCCAGAAAGCTGCTGCAAGAATTTGGGGGAGGGACCAGACCCTGGGGGAGGAGTTTCAGGAGGGATCGAGGCAGGAGTCGTCTGAAGAGGCCTCGTGACCAGCTGTGAATCCGGAGTAAGGCGTCCAGGGACACCTGTGTGCACTCGGGTGCCCGCCACCTTTCCCAATTGACACCCACTCTCCCTCTCCAGGCCTGGCAGCCTCAGCTGCACCCGGCCAGATTGCATCATGCTTGGCTTTGTTCTCAAAGAAGCAGGTGCAGGAGGACAGCTTCCCTCTCCTCCTTTCTACTCCCTCCTGGGCCACCCTCCTTTCTTACCTCAGGGTTCTCAACGCCCCATTAGAGGGAGGAAGGCAGACTAGGCTGTATCACAGTGGTCCCCCCAAAAGGAACACCAGGTGGCATAGCAGGATACAGACTATCAGAACTGAATGACAAGGTCAGAAACAGTCTCCTGCTTCTAAAGCTAAAAATAACACAAGCTGAATTAATTCAACCCCTGTAGGAAGTATGAAGTGTGTGCACGCGGCTGGTTCGTGGGCACCCAGTATTTCTGCCCATGTTCTCTGTGATCTTTTCTGCCCCTGTTTTCCGTTGGAGCGCAGAGATGTGAGAATACTTGCCCAAGACCACAGGGTCTCTCAGGTAGACCTTGGACTTGAGTCTTGGTCTGTTTGGCTTTTGACAGGCTTCACCAAGAGACGGCTGGAAAATTCTCTGCTGACCGGAACTAAACATTTTCTTTAAAGGGAGGCTTGGAGTTGGCAGTAGGGATTCATACCTGCAATCCTAGCAGTCGGGAGAGAGCTGCAGGAGGAGGGTTCCATGGGTTCAAGAACAGCCTGAGCTCTGTACTTAGTTTAAGGCCAGTCAGGATTACAAGGGAGACTTGGCCTAAAAATATAAGGAAGCTGAAGGGAGTGTATTGGAGGGGCCAACACACTCATTAGGAGGCGAGAATGTCTGCTTGTCTTTTAATCTGAGAAAAGAACTAAGCTTCATAACAGGTGACCAGGCTGTGCCAGTCCTGTCCCCACTGCTCTACCCCTCAGGTGGTACAGCTGCTGCAGACTCTGACTTAGACAGGGTGCCAAAAGGTAGGAGCATGTCCAGGTCCCGAACCAGGTAAGATAGGTATATGGGCTTTTACTGGGGATCCATGTAATGGCCAAAGTCTGGGTAGAGATGGCGGATGGTACCACTCCTCTCTGTAAGGACTCTACTTGTAAATCTCTTGTTTCGAGTGTGTTTTGTTTGTTTTTCCCCGGGACAAGGTTTCATCTTTGTAGCCCAGGCTGTCCTGGAACTAGCTCTGTAGACCAGGCTGGCTTTGAACTCAGAGATCGGCCTGCCTCTGTCTCCCGAATGCTAAGATTAAAGGCGTATGCCACCACGCCCCACTTTGGAGCATTTGATAATTTGACATTGGGGTTTTACAGTAAAGTCACCATGAATTTGGCCAGAACCAAGGTCTTTAGGGATAGACCTTGCGAAGTCCTGGCCACGCAGAGGTTATTTCAGTAGCTTGGAAATGGGTGACTAGAGACACCCTGCTTTCATTTTCTAGTCGTTGAAGGAGAATGAGAGGGGCACCAATGGGAAGAATACGGTCTGGCCTCTGCAACCCGAGTCCAGCTCCTCCAGGGTCTGGAAGAGGCCAGTTGGGGGGTGGGAACATGCTTACTTGCTGGCACTCCTATCTTTTTAGTCCAAGACAGACTTAATATAAAGGGACAAAGGGTCCATTGACCCCATAGCCTTGTGACACCACTCAAGACTGCCCTCCCCTCCTCAGGCAGTCAGCAGAGCCCTTGGGTAGCAGACAGGGGCCATGAGGCCACCTAGAGGACATGGTGGTGAAGCCACAGTCAGCTGGGTGGGGAGTGTGTGGGTGGTACCAGGGCCAGCCAAGGATAAGGGAACTCTGGAACTCTGCTGCTACCCTCAGAGCAAACCTCCCGATGCCCCGCAGTATGGAGGCATGGGAGGGGCTGGCGAGTCCAACTTCAATACCAAAGAAACCAGCTGGGTGCTTAATTGGGTCTCCCTGCTCCCCAAGCTCCCCCCACACCCGGCCTATAAAGCCCCCTTTGTCTGGTAGGCTGAGATCTTAACTCTATTTCAGCTTCCCACTCCCTTCTCGCTCACCCTCTGGTGCTTGTCAGAGAGACTGGGTATGAAATGTGGGGCTAGTGTCTTGCCAGCCTGGACATCGGCGTGGGCATCAGCAGCCGCTCCTGCATGTGAATGGCGGGAATCTCACTGCCCAATTCAGAGCAGGTGAATTGGCTCCCCTGTCCCCTCTGGATTCCACTCTTGCCCTGGGGCAGAACGCCCACCTCATTTACGCCTGTTCATGTAATGTCCCTCTCAGTTTGGTTCTGCTTTGTCTGTGACAAGGAACACCCTGTTTTGGGTTGCCACAGAGAGGAGTCGCTTGGGCACGGTCTTGGGCTTCATCAGGGTTGGTGAACCTTATACTCTCGTCATGTGGGATCCAAAAGTCCCTTCTTGGTAGTGGGTTAGGTCATTCTCTGGTTTGGCTCATGGCTGGGGCATGGCATGCTGGGTGGGCGACAGGAATCTCCATCCATCCCTGTTCCCCACCCCCATGCCCGAGGCAAAATCCCCAGGGCGCGTTTACAGAAAGGCTGAACCTAGGCAACAAGGAATCACTTCTGCCAACTGCCTGTTCTCACCGCCATTGCCCTGTGGAGTGGCACAGTGCCTCCCTGTGTTCAGCACCTCGTGGGTATGTCTACTGGCTCTCAATCTCTGAAGTGGCCCATTGCCATTTGGGCCATCGGATCAGCTCTGCCACAAGCCTCTTGGTTCCCTTGTCCAAGCTTCTTCCTGGAGCCTGTGAAAGGAAAGGTGGGGCCCTCTCGATTTGGCTAGCCTCAGGAAAGTGACAAGGGTCTTCCCCTAGAGCCGGAGTCTTCTCTCCACGGACAAGATCCCAGGACAAGCAGCACTGCGGGTGGAGGCAGGAGGAGCCCCTGGATGTGTGAGGCCCTGGGATGCACAGTGTGTGTGATAGTGTGAGACTTCGCGCAGTTGGTGGCCGGTGTCTGCGTGTGAGAAGTGTGAGCTCGTGGAGCGCGGCCCCCACCCGGGCCGGGGGAGATAGCGGAGCCCGCGGAGGGGCGGAGCCTGCGGCGGGGCGGAGCCCGAGGCGGGGTGGGCTCGGGCAGCGGAGTCCAGGCGCTCCTGGCGTGGCTCGTGGTCGCCGGGTGCAGCTGCCTGGCCAGGGTACATGGAGGGGCCGCCGCCCCCTGCGCCCTCTGGGGCCAGCGCGCGGAGGACAGCATAGCGGTCGCAGCATGGAGCAGGTCAGCGGATGTCGGGTACGGGCGCGTGTCTGAGAACCAGGGCTGCGGGCGCGGTGACCCGGCGAGGGTGGGCGAGGCAGGAGTGATGGCCGGACTACGAGGGAGGGGTGCGGGCGCGGGGTCTCTGGGCGGGGCCGAGCTGGAGGAAAGGGAAGGGGCCGTACGACACAGAGCTGATTCCCACATGCACACGCGCGCTCTCGGGGGCACTCCCCCATCGCTGATAGCCAGGGAGGCACGAGCAGAGGGTGCACTCTACACCCCCCCCCACATTTAGAGGCCCCCATCTTCAGTCGGGAAGACAAGCCCCCAGCCCCTGCTCGCTAAACCTAGGCCTGAGGGGACGCGGGCTCTGCAGAACGGAGGGGTGGCCACACAACTCCGTTGTCCCCCTGGTCTCCACCCTCCAGTGGGACTTCAAGATACAGCGGCCCTTCCCCCCTACGTGTCAAGGGACTTCTCCCAGCCTGTCTGCCTCTTCTCCCAGTTACAGCAGCTGCAGCAACTGCTGCCACCATTTCACGGCAACGAGAGGAAGGGGTGGGCTAGGAGTCTCGCCACATGCGCCCCAAATGCAGCACTGCAGCTCTGGCCAGGTGGGCGGCTGCCTGCCTCTTACCCAGGTTTCTGGCTGGGCACTGAGGGTATGGGCTAGAGGCAGTGGCCAGGGAAAGACCCCCTGCTAGAGCTATCACTCTGTTAGCTCTACAAACCTCAGAGAGCCTGGCCAGTCAGGTCAGTGACCAGGAGGGCCCAGATTTTGGCTCACAGCTCTGGCTTTCAGAGGGGCAGCAATGGATGGGGGTGAAGTGTCCTCCATGCTCCCAAGGATGTGTGAGGTCCTTGGGTGGGGTTTGGAGTGGTGGAGTTGGCTTTTCCGTCTTTAGGTGTTTCTGGAAGTGCTGAACCTGTCCACATAACCATCTTTTTCCTGCTCTAGGCTGCTTTAGGCTGCTTAACCTCTTAAGATCCGACCACTCCCACTGAGCTCAGGTCCCTCCACTGTTACAGAGAGGTTCAGGCATGGGCTACCCACGATGGTGGAGAGTCACTAGATGGATGAACCTAGATTCTGGAAGGTTGGGAGGCATTGAGTGCTCCCGGTTTCTTTCCTGGGCTGGGCTGTGAGGTTTGGGGCGGGGTCATGGGCTACTCCAGTCTCCAGGCCTGTTTGGCATCTTGGCCATTAATTTAAATGGCCAGTGGCAGCTCCCCAAGCAGTAGGTCTGGTAGGGGGAAGGGACACTACTCCTCATGTCTTACTGCTGAGTGCTGATGGGCGCACTAAAAAGTCAGGGGTCTTACTAAAGGCGGCTGAATTCTTTAATCTTAGTATCAGTTTTATGTTACATGAATTTCACCTCCATGTTTTTGGTCTTTGAAGACAGGGTTTCTCTGTGGTTTTGGAGCCTGTCCTGGAACTAGGTTCTGTAGACCAGGCTGGCCTTGAACTCACAGAGATCCGCCTGCCTCTGCCTCCCAAGTGCTGAGATTAAAGGCGTGAGCCACCACACCCAGCTTGCTTGCTTGCTTGCTTGCTTTCTTTCTTTTTTTTTTTTTAGACAAGAAGGCTAGGGCCACTGTTTCTGTCCCCTACTGTCCCCACCCAAGTACTCCTCCAGGTGACTTTTGCTTCTAGAGGTACATCCTCTTTTATTCTGGTATCAGACTCTTCCCTTTCTCAAAGGACAGGCCTTACCAAGCCCATTGCCCAACCTCCCAGGGAGTAGAACAGGACAACAAGACATTGGGCTTTCTTTTCTTCTCCTCTTCCTCTCCTCTTCCTCTTCTCCTCTCCTCTCCTCTCCTCTCCTCTCCTCTCCTCTTCTCCTCTCTCTCTCTCTCTCTCTCTCTCTCTCTCTCTCTCTCTCTCTCTCTGTATGTGTATGTGTATGTATCACTGTGTGGCTGGGTTCCCTAGTGCTAGTGCTACAGGATGTACATGTGAGCCTGGCTTCAGGCCATGGGACTTCTGGCCTGGCTCTACAGAACGCTGCTCATAGGCCTGGACTGTGTGTCTCCAGGCTGCCGTGAGAGTTGCCAGCTATGGAGAAGAGCAAGGCTACTCAGCCCATGGCCTTCCAAATGTGAGCTCACTCTTATGTTGGACGTGGTGTGGGGGGATTTGTGCGAGCAGAGTGGAGGTGCCGGCTTGACATGTCTAAGACCTTGGGGTATCCTATACCCAGAGCCCTGCCCGCTTCTCTGCCAGTGACTGGTGTTCAAAGCCACCTGAAGCATCGCTTGTAAGGGGTGTTTCTGAAACCAGAGCTGCAGCAGCTCCTATTTTAAGTTTCCCATGTGCTAAGTCCTCTTATAAAGCAGAGAATCCGTTTATAGTGCAAGACCCTCCCTGTGTGTCTGCTTGGTATGTGTGGATTCTGGCATGGAGGGTTTCCTAAAGGGGAGCCTGTCTGGAATCTCTCCCAGGGGCTGGATTTGCCAGGTTCCCCCAATCTTGTTTCCAGCTCCGCCCCCTTTCCTCCCCATTGGACTCCCCTCTCTCCACCCAGGGCTGGCTGAGGGCCAGACAAAGGAGAGAGGGGCAGCTGCTGGGGATTTCCAGAGCTTCCAGGGGGAGGTGGGAGCCACCCACCCCTTTCTCCTCTCCCCTCCCCTCCCCTCTTTCCTTTTTCCTTGTCCTCCCTTCCACTCTCTTTGCTCCTCTACCCTTCCAGGAGGGCAGTCTGAGAGTGAGACCCTCCTATGTGGGGGCGGGGCAGAGCCTAGGCTGACCTGCTACCCCTCAGCCCCCAAAGTGCCCTAGCACAGAGCAAGGAGTTACCCTCAGACCTTACTTGAGTCCCGAATCTGAACTGGGAAAGCCCGGATAAATTACTTAACCTCTCTGAGCCCATTTCCTCATTCACACAGTGGACCTAATTATATTCATCTTCCAGGGTTCTCATGGGATTAAACGAAATTAGATTAGAAAGACTGTGAGCCATCACCAGCACTCAGCACCGTTCAGTCCCTTTCCCCTCCATCTTGGTGTTCCAAAGCCCTCCTAGCAGGTACCACCATCTCTGTGGGTCATCATTTATCTTCGTACACATGCTCAGTCCCTCAGTCCATGGCCCAGGGGCTCCCCTGGCTGACAATTCACAGTTAGGACCCTGTAGGGCAGAGACCCCACCCAAGGCCTCATCTCTTTGTGCCACCCCGTAGCAGTCAGTTCTGATGGAGCAGGGTTATCACCTCCTGCGGTGACACATGCTCAGCCTTCCTGTGACTGCTGCCAGCCCAGGGAAACTGCAGCCCCCAGCCAGCTGCCCAGGGGTTGCTAGGTGAGAGGCCCCAGCTATTTGGTAAGACCCTAATGGCTTAGCCCTAAACTAGCCAGAGATGTTTAGCCTCCCTTTCCCAAGTCCTGTCAGGCTTTCTGCCACAGGGGCCTGGCAGCAGAGATCAAGTAGGGACTGGCATCTTTTGGAATGAATAGTTTCCCCACTGACACCATTAAAAACTCTTTGTGATAGCCGGGCGGTGGTGGTGCACGCTTTTGATCCCAGCACTCTGTAGGCAGAGGCAGGCAGATCTCTGTGAGTTCGAGGCCAGCATCGAACAGACCAAGTCTACAGAGCAAGTTCCAGGACAACCAGGGCTACACAGAGAAACTCTTGCCGTGATAAAAGACTGCCCCCACCCCAAATTCTTTGTGATGCTTTCTGCCTTTAATCCCAGCACCCAGGAGGCAGAGGCAGACAGATCTCTGTCATTTTGAGGTCAGCCCTAGCCTATCTCGCAAGTTCCAGGCCAGCTAAGGTTATGTAGTGAGATTGTCTCAAGCAAAGCAAACAAACCCAAGGGTGTGAGTCTGCAGAGAAGGCTCACAGGTTTGCCAGAGCTTGCATCCCACCACTCCCTCCTTCCTCAGTCCTTGGCCACTCAGGGGCCTTCGAGAGTCTAAGCTAGCCTCCCAAGACCATTGCCTTCTTTTCTCAGTCCCTAGCCTCCATTGCAGTACCATCCCAGAGTATCCTTGTGGGTCCGCCTCCCTCCCTAGAATACGGGTTCCTTGAGGGCAAGCACGCCGTCTCTTTCATCAGACTGTCCCCACCACTCCATTGCTTTGGAGATGCAAACTCTAGAGAGGACAGGGTTCCCTCTGGGAGACTTCAGAGGATCTAGGAGCCGAAAGCCAGGGTTGCCAAGACCAGCTTTCCTGTCTAACCCTGCTCTCCTCTCTTCTTCCACCAGGGGGCACTCATTTTCCTTTATTGGAAGGCCTGCTGCAGAGGCCAAGTTCATGACCCTTTGGCCCTTTAATCCATCATTTTACAGACAATTCCTAACATATGGTGGCCCAAGTGGGGTAGCTTCTTAACTTTTTTTTTTTTTGAAACAAGGTCTTGTTATGTAACCAAGGCTGACCCGGTACTTTCCGTGTAGCCCAGACTAGCCTTGAGCTGATGGCAAACCTCCTATATCAGGCTCCTGTGTGTTGGATTACAGGTGTATGCCACCACACCCAGCTCAGTTTACAGGGTATTGGCTTTACCAGAGTGTAAAAGCAATATAACTTTAGCAAAAAACGCATTCTATTTTTTTTTAAAGATTTATTTATTTATCATGTATACAGTATTTTCAGTATTCTGCCTATATGTATGTCTGCAGGCCGAAAGAGGGCACCAGATCTCATTAGATGGTTGTGAGCCACCATGCAGTTGGTGGGAACTGAACTCAGGACCTTTGGAAGAGCAGGCAGTGCTCTTAACCTCTGAGCCATCTCTCCAGCCCCCGCATTCTATTTTTTTTTCCTAAAAATAAGTTCTCATGTAGCTCAGGTTGGCCTATGACTCGATATGTGTGGTTGGGGATGACCTTGAATGTCCACCCCTCTTCCCTTCCCCAGAGCTGGGATTATAGAGGGAAATGTACGCCCTGGCAGTGTTGAAGCGTGCACGGGCAGCCCGTATACAGTAGTTCTAGGTAGGCACTACCTCTCCTGGTACTGAGGATGGAATCCAGGACTTGGTGTGTGCTAGGGGAGCAGTCCACCAACTGAGTTCCAGCGTCCACACTTGTACCCAATCCTCTGACCTTCTCCTGGGGTGTATATGGCCCTGTCCTCTGTGGCTGTGGGGCACAATTTGCAGCCAGCTCCTTAGCCTAGGGGAGAACAGGCTGGACTCTGCACTGTATGACTAACTCGCGGATGTTAACTAGCTCTGCAGGTTGGAACAAGCAATGTAGACCAGGATGGCTCAGAACTCACACAGAGCTTCTGGCTTCTGCCTCCCCGGTGCTGGGATTGAAGGTGTATACTTCTACACCAAGGAATTTAGGATGTTTTCAATGGAAAAGAACCCATGTTCTTACAGCTCCAGGGAGCTTCAAGTCTGATGTTAAATGTGAGCCTCCATGCCTGTCCATTCACAAAGAGGAGAGAGAAGGCCTTACTGATTGATCTTCAAGGGTGGGATGGAAGCTCAGAGCATATACTTGTCCTAGAAGTCAGACAGCTGCCTAGTGAACAGGACTGGGCATCTCATCTCAGACCTCCCTCAATGACACTCTTAAACTTCTTGCCAACTCAGGACCAGGCCAACACTGAGGATTCCATGGCCCTTCCTGTGTGGTCCTCCTGGTCTCTGTCCAGTCCAGGGGATGCTTTTCTTCCATCCACTCAGCTTCCTCCCGTATGTCCTCAGTCTCTTCCCCAGACACATGTTTTCAAATGCTTGGCTTATCTTTTAATTACATCTCATGTGAACTGGTGTTTTGCCTGCATGTGTATCTGGGTGCCATGTGCGTGCGTGGTGCCAGTGAAGGCCAGAAGAGGCCGTTCTGTCCCCAGGAGCTGGAGTTACGGATGCTTGTGAACCACCATGTGGTTGCTGGGAACCGAACCTGAGTCTTCTGGAAGAGCAGCCAGCGCTCTTAACCACTGGGCCATCGCTCCAGCCTTCAAACATTTATTGTTTTTTGTGTGTCTATTTGTGTGCACATGCCTGTATGCCTGCCACCGTGCACATGTGGAGGTCAAAAGAAGTTTGTTCTGGCTTTTCACCATGAGGATTCTGGGGGCTGAACTCAGACATTAGCCTTGGAGGCAAGTTGTCTTAACTTGCTGCACCATTTTGCTTGGCCCTATACTAAAAACCACAACAGTGTTCTAAAGATATATTTATTTTATGCATGTGGGTATTTTAGCTGCATGTATGTCTGTGCACTACAAGTATGCCCGGTCCCTGTGGAGCTCAGAAAAGTGCATTGGATCCCCTTGAACTATACTTGTAGATGGTTGTGAGCCACCATGTGGGTGCTGGGAACTGAACCTGGGTCCTTTGTAAGAGCCACCTCTCTTAGCTGCAGAGCCATTTCTCTAGTCACTCTTAAAATAAACGTTTTAAGTATTTATTTATTTATTTATTTATTGAGACAGAATTTCTCTGTATAACAGCTCTAACTGCCCTGGAACTCACTGTGTAGACCAGACTGGCCTCCAGCTCACAGAGACCCACCTGCCTCTGTCCCCCGAGTGCTGGGATTAAAAGTGTGCACCAGTTCACCCAGCTAGTTATTTGTATCTTAGATGAATGAGTGTTTAGCTGGGTATATGTATGTGTACCACATTTGTATCTGGTACCTACTGAGGCCAACAAAGAATGGTGGACCCCTGGAACTAGAGTTACTGGGGGTTATGAGCTGCTATGTGGGTGCGGAACCAAACCTGGATCTTGTGCAAAAGCAGTGGGTAGGGGGCTGGAGAGATGGCTCAGCGGTTAAGAGCATTGCCTGCTCTTTCAGAGGTCCTGAGCTCAATTCCCGGCAACCACATGGTGGCTCACAACCATCTGTAATGAGGTCTGGGGCCCTCTTCTGGCCTGCAGGCATATACACAGACAGAATATTGTATACATAATAAGTAAATAAATAAATATTAAAAAAAAAAGCAGTGGGTACTTTTAATTGCCTAGCCATCCCTCCAGCTCCTCCACTCAACTCTGCTTTTTGAAGACAGGGTCTGATTATGTAGCCCAGGCTATCCTCAAACTCTCTGTCCAGACCACAGTGACTTCTGACTTGTGATCCTCCTGCCTCAGTCTCCCAAAGGCTGAGATCACAGACATGAGCCACTATGCCTGGCTCAGCCTCCCTGTCCTCATCTGATTTTTCCCATCTTCCCACTCAAGCATCGGCCTCACCCAAGGCTCACCTGGATTGTCAAGTGGCCTGGTCTGCCCTGCCCCACCCCACGCCACCTTCCTGCCCAGTTTCACAGCCTCTCCTTTGTTCTGCCCATATGCATAGTTTGACCCCCCCATTGGCTCCCAGGAGGCCTTTCTGCCCCATACAATGCCACATGCTTGTGTGTCTCTTCTGCCTGTCCCTAAAAGGCTGCTGTTCCTCCAGGTTCTGTCCTTCATGTCACTCATTCCTTACTCTCTCCAGAGACTCTTCAGCTGCTTCCTATCTCTCCAGACGTCTAGACTCTAGCTCAAGCCTGTCTTCTGAGTAGCGACCAGACCCGTGATTTAAGCGGCCAGCGAATATTTCACTGAGTGTGGATTAAGTATGGACTCACAGGGCGGTGGTGGTGGTGGCGGCGGCACACACCTTTAATCCAACACTCGGGAGGCAGAGGCAGGCGGATCTCTGTGAGTTCGAAACCAGCCTGGTCTACAAGAGCTAGTTCCAGGACAGGCTCCAAAGCCACAGAGAAACCCTGTCTCGAAAAACCAAACCAAAACAAATCAAAACCACACAAGTATTTAGTTGGTTGAACCCTAGTTTCCTTGTCCATTAAACAAAATAGTAAATTCTATGCATGGCAAGGCCTTCATAACTTTAATTGAAGCATTATCTCACGATTTGATACCTGACCTGTTTACTCTCCTAGGACCATTCTACATAAACCTTGAAATTGTTCTAGATTCTGCCATTGCCTTGCCCTTCTCCTAGTCCCAACGCCTCTGACATTTGTTGCTTATCCCACATCCCTAACCTGCTTTTTTACTCTCTTTGGTTCCTGTCCTCACTGTGTGCCTGAGGGAACAAAACACACCACTACCTCATGTTTCTGCCAGGCCAGACCAAAACCTAAGTGCCTGAGCCAGGCTCCTCTCTCACACCCTCCTGTCTCCTTCCTCATCCCTCCACACTTCCTGCCCACACACTACCAGAACCCTCCCTGCCTTTGTCCGTGAGGAGCCTGCTCCCCAGCTAGCCTCCCTCTCTGTTCCCCTCATCCAGGTCTGCTCAGCTACAAAGCCCACAGATCCAGACAGAGGCAGCTTTTATAGGCAGTTGTCCTGTTTCTCTAGCCTTCCATGGCTGCTCGGGGGGGGGGGGGTCTCACCATAGAATCATGGGTCAGGAAGATCAAGACACTGAAGGGAAGGAACAGGGCCTGGTTCCTATATCCCCAGGGCCACCTGCCACACCCTTGCAGGTCCCCTGCTTCCTGTGGTGGAACTGAGTCAGCAGCCATGACTGGACTGGTGAAGGGGATCCCCCACGAGGGTCATCATCAACTCAGCGAGAGCACGCTTGTCCCAAACCCATAGTAAGATCCTACAAGGAAAAAAGTGGTTCCTGGGGCAGATGGTAGGCTGTGCAGATAGAGTCACACAGAGGCAGAGGTTGGGGAACCTGGATGACTGGATGATGATAGACAGAGACAGAGAGAGAGAGAGGTGTATGTGTGTATTGGGGGTTAGGAGAAGAAGGCCGGAGAGATGGATAGGAATGACTGGCAGGCAAGGGGGTGCAGGTCAAGGTGCAGGAAGAGGTGGGAGGAGCAGCAGGGTGGGGGACAGTGCACTTTCTGGGAAGTGGGAGGGGGTGGAGGAGGTTCGTGCTGTGCATTGTGGAGGGAGGAATTGGCCTGCCGGTCAGTGTGAGCTCATTTCCTCTTACAACCTCCTGTAGGCTCTGAGGGCATCAGGCTCTGGAAAACGTGAACCAGGGGCACCCCAGGGGCCACCACCCTCCTCCCTGCCCCCATAGCCTCAGCTCAAATCTGCTATCCTTACGGAGACAACCCTTTGTTCTGGGAGGAAAGAACCCTTGTGCCAGAGGGGCAACACGTCTTGCGACACTGGAGTGACAGGCAGAAGGGGCAGGAGCTGGTACTCTGTTGAAATGGAGAAGATCCAGGCGTTGTGACATGACAGACAATTAGAGATGTTTTAGGAGAAAGGGGTAATTCTGGCTAGGCCATTACGGGAGAATCCTTTTTTTAAAAAATATTTATTTATTTATTATGTATACAATATTCTGTCTGTGAGTGCCTATCAGTGGCCTTCCAGCTGTTAGGAGGAGGGACGTCCTCCTTGCTACAGCCTGAGGGGTGGGCTTGGCGACTTGGGTCTGTCCTGGTGGTGGTAGTGGTAAAGCGAACATTCTTATGAGGTCTCCCGGCTCAGGGAGGGTGTCTTTGGAGGATACTTATGCTTTCTGCTTTGCCTGCCTTCCCTGAAATCAATGACTATTTCTTGGGGATATCTGCTTTTTTCCTACCTCATAATCTGGGGAAAGGAATATAGAAGCCTTTAAAATTGCAAGGAGCCAGACGTGGTGGCTCTTCATCATTATCCCAGGATAATAATACTCAGGAAACTGAGGGATACGGTTCAATGCCACTCTGCAGTCCCCTGTCTTAAAAATATCAAACCAGGCCGGGCGGTGGTGGCGCACGCCTTTAATCCCAGCACTTGGGAGGCAGAGGCAGGCGGATCTCTGTGAGTTCGAGACCAGCCTGGTCTACAAGAGCTAGTTCCAGGACAGGCTCCAAAACCACAGAGAAACCCTGTCTCGAAAAACCAAAATAAATAAATAAATAAATAAATAAATAAAAAATAAATAAAAATATCAAACCAAGTCATACCAGAGAAAACCCAAAACAGGGCCTTTTCATCCCAGCACTCAGAGGGCCGAGGCAGGTGGATTTCTGTGAGCTAGAGATCAGCCTGGTTTACATAGGGAGTTCCAGGCGGGTCGAATCTACATATTCTATAAAAGAAGAAAGAGAAAGACCCGCAAACAAAAATCCTGTAAGAAGGCTCAGAAAGAGGCCAATATAGACTGGAGGAAGAGGACAGATGAGATTTAGGTAGAAAAAGAACTTCCCAGCTCAATGAAGGCCTGAGGTACTGGTTCTCACTGGATCTTGTGGGGGCCTGTGAGCTGGGGGAACAGGGTGGGATTCCATTGGAGGACTGGGAAGTAAGTGGCTGGCTCAGGCCAGGAGTGTCTCTTTAGGCCTAGCTTGCAGTGGAGCAGGAAGGGTAGCTGGGAGGTGGGAGTGTCCCCTAGGATAGCTGCCTTGGCAGAGACCATCCTTGCAGGACCAGAGGTCTGGGACACAGCGCTACGGTGGGCACCTAGTGCCCGAGACGTCTGTCAGAATTCTCTTCCAGTCCTGACTCTGCTGCCACGTGGTACTCTCTTCCTGGGAGGGGTCTTTTCCAAATGGAGGGGGGACCCACACCTCACACCACGTCTCCGCCCCAAGCTTTGTCCGTCTTTCCCTGTATGAGATGAGGTCGTTTCATTCTGTCTCCACCACTCACAGCTTTCTGGACCTAGGGGTCCGTTTCTGTCCCTCTCTAGCTGCCTTTCCTTGTGCTGTTACTGAGTAGAGTGTCCGCATCCTCTTTCTGTGCTCACCGTTCAACATCTGTCTGGGCCGGTCCCGTGCAGGCCCTCTCTCCAGAAGCTTCCCTGAGACCTTGTCTCTGGACCAGGTTTGTTTCTGACCCTTGGCTCCATGGTCCGTGTACATCCCTGTTTTGCTTTCCTTTACTTTTCTGCTCAGCATATGGAAAGGCCACTGGCTGCGCCTGTTCTGAAGCGTGGCTAGTAGGGCGGGGCGGGAGTAGGTGGGCGGAGACACACAGAGCCCGCCCCTCTGGTCCCGCCCCTCTGCTCCCGGTCCTCACCCTCCCGACCCCTGGGCCCCGGCCCGTGCCCCCAACCGTGCCCTGGCCGCAAAGCCTCCACTGCGGCCCGATGAATGGAGTCGCTTTCTGCCTGGTCGGGATCCCGCCGCGTCCGGAGCCCCGGCCACCTCAGGTGAGGGCTCAGGACGCGGGCCAGTTGGGGCGGGACCAGGGGCAACGTCCGGGCTGGGGTCACTGCGCCGCCGTCGATGGGCACCGCTGCGGGAGCTTGGTATCCCGCTGGGGAGCGGCAGGAGGGACTGCTGCGTTAGGCTGGGGCTAGAAGAGGGCCGTCGCGCGGGGGCCCCGACGGGCCCGGGACTACCAGGTCGGGGCCACCCAGTCGGTGGTGGTGCCAGGCCCTGGGCGGCCGGGCAGCGGGGGTGGGAGGCCCGCGCGCCTTTTGTCCGGGATTTTCAGGCGGGGCGCCCGCCGCCGTTTCCTCTGCCCGAGTTTTCGTTTTCCGTTGGCGAGGCCCCCGCACAGCTGGAGCCACAGGGCGTGGGGGGAGGGGTCCTGGGGCGGGACGTCCTCGGCTGGCCCCCTCCGGCTGGGACTGCGTTGTGGGCTGCTGGGCTCGGGACTGGGACCCCAGCCCTGCCCGGCCCTCCCTTCTGCCCCCTCCGGCTGTGGGTGGGTCCGGGAGCGGGGTGCCAGGGGCATTACTCAGCGCTGGGCTGCTTTGCTTGGGTTCTTTCATCTGCCAGCTGCTGAGGCTGGGGAGGGGCCCTCACCTTCCCAACAGGGTCAGTCCCCTGCCTTGGAGTCTGGCTGCCGGTTCCGTGCTTTCACCCCCACCCTGCTCCTCCAGCTCGCAGTGGCAGTGCAAACCGAAGGACTGAACACTGCCTGGTCAGTAGTTTTCCTGAATTTGGAAAAGACATCCCTGGGGTCCAGTTTGATGGTCAAGGCTAGAACTGAGCTTCACCCTCCTTTGACACTCCAGCGGGCTCCTGTCCTCGGGGTGTTGGTCCCGCGGGCATGTACTTTGCAAACTCTTTAGGAGATTCTGATGTCTGAACTGGACGTGTTACATTTTCCCTCAGTCGGCTTCTCTGGCTTCTCTACCCCTCCCTTCATCCCTTCAGCCAAAGTGTGTTTCCTAATTATAAACTTGAAATTCAGGATGTACGGGGGGGGGGGGGAGTTGAGGCCATTAGGCTTGAGGCTTTCGGATTCCCCCCCCCCCCGCCCCGCACAAACTGCAGGTACTTCATCCCTGACCCCTACTGCCTCCACTCTTATCCCCCTGTGGGCTACTAGTGGGTAGCCTTTGATCCCGTGTGGTTCTCCCCTCTGCCAGGGCAACAGCCCCATTTTCCAAAGTGGCCAGCGCTGACTGCAGGAGATTTGAATCTCCATTGCAGAACCATTCATTTGGCCTGCAAACTTGGCCCAAAGGCCCCCAGCCTTGGTCCAGGCTTTCTCCCATTTCCCACATGTGGTTGGATCCACCCCCAGAGGGCTGGGAACTCCAAGGCCCTGTGTCCTAGGCCCTACCTTCCCCTTTCAAGGTATTCCCTCCCTGCAATGCTAGACTCCCAGGTCCCAAAGCCCTCTGGTACTGTGTAGTAAAAGTGTTAGTGCCTGTTTTATTTTTTGTTTTGTCCAGACAGGGTCTCCCTCTGTTGGTCTGGCTGTCCTGGAACTTGTTCTGTAGCCCAGGTTGACCTGGAACTCAGAGATTCATCCACTTGTCTGTGCCTCCGGAGCGGGGTTAGAGGTGTGTGTTAGTGATTATTTTCAGAGAGGGTCTGGCCTAAAGGTATGGAGGCATTGCTGGGTTGGCAGCTGAGTTCCGGTGGTGGTTAGGGCATGGAATAAAGCTTGTGTATTGCTGGGGTGGGGCAGCACTGTTGTGTGGTTCCCAGCTGAAGCTGAGGGAACTGGACCCGGGGAAAAACCCTTTTGTGTGGGTTGTGTGGATGAGGCCTGCTGTGTCCTCTCGGGGCAACCCTGAACTCATGACAAAAGGATGCAGTGATTTGGCATAGTTGGGAGTAGGAGTGAGGGAGGGTGTGGTATTACAAAGCAGGGCAGTGTGGGAGTGGTCAGTGGGTTGCTTCATCTCTCATTGCAAAGATACTTTGACCCCCCCCCCTTTCTTTGTGGCTGAAGAGAGACAGTGGGAGCTGGGGACTGAACTCTTAATACTTTTGGTTGTGAGCCTAGCCTTCAACAGCTGAACCATGTCTCCAGCCCTACTTTGAAACTTCTTGTGTAGGGTTAAAAGGCAAACTACAGCTGGGTGTGGTAGCTCATGCCTTTAATCCTAGCACTCAGGAGGCAGAGGCAGGCGGATCTCTGTGAGTTCAAGACCAGCCTATTCTACAAAGCAGATACCAGGACACACAGAGAAACCCTGTCTCAAAAAAAACCACACGCACAAATAATGATGATAATAATAATAGTATAAAAGACAGACTACAGAGCAGATGACTGGACTGTGTTGGGGTGAGAGATTGGGGCTAGTTATTTAGAAGAACTCCTAGGGACAGGTTTGTGAGCTGCAGCACCCCATAGCAGCCTGGAACATGGTACAGGGATATAGCCTTCAGTAGGTGAACTCCTGTGATGCTGGGTTCCAATGCAGATAGCCAGAGAGATCCAGAGAACATGCAAATATATTTAAATGAGCATATACATTAGTGCCAGATATATATATATATATATATATATATATATATATATATATTTTATCTAGAATCTCTTGCTATGTAGCCCAGGCTGACTTTGTCTATCTCAGCATCCTGGATGATAGCTAAGATTGTTAGCAGTTCCTCTGGGTCAGGATTTATATAGCTCATTCTTTTAATTGTTACAGTATCACATCGAGGTTAGTACTGTCATTGTCCCATCTTACAGTTGAGGACACTGAGGCAGAGTGATCTAATGGTGTGGCCAAAGCTACATTGTTTGTAAAGAGCAGAGTCAGAGGGCTCAGAGGTTAAGAGCACTGGCTGCTCTCCCAAAGGTCCTGAGTTCAATTCCCAGCACCCACATGGTGCCTCAGAACAAACTATAATGAGATTTCTTGCCATCTTGTGGCATGCAGGCAGAACACTGTATATGTAATAAACAAATCTTTAAAAAGATCTTATTTATTTATTTGTTTAAAGAGAGAGAGAACGAGAATTGAGAGGAAGGGGCCACCGGGTTCTAGAGTTATGGCTGGTCCTCACTGCCCAGCCACCACTCTTTTTTAAATCTGTGCCCATTTAGTAGCGTCCACATCAAATCCTCCTTCTGCTGAATTGGAGCTTGCTTGCTTGTCCTTGCTGGTCATCAGGGTGGTGCAGCCTCAGGTGTCCCTCAGTGTTTGTGGGTGGGGCATCCATTCCTTGCTCTTCGGTCTCCCTCCCCAACCCCCAGGCTGGCCCGAGCAGGCAGGCCTGTGACAGTCCTCTGGCTGGCATTCTCCCCTTCGTCTAGTGGTCTTGGTCCCGCTCTGTTGGCTGCAGGGGTTCAGAGGTGAGGGATTGGCCTGGTCAGGGATTTAGACAAAGCCTGGTCTCCATTATCCTGCTCTGCCACTCGGACTCTGCCATGAATAGGGCCTGTGGGAGTTGGCACTGCCTCTCCCCATGCTCACCCCCCCCCAAACAACCCGCCTTCAGATCTAGGCCCCTGTTTCTCATGAAATGATGCCAGTGTGTCAGCAGGGCAGTGCCAGGCTGTACCGGGAGAGTGTCTTCTCCACCATCTCAGGGAGACATCAGCCCAGATGGTCTTGGCTTTGGGCGTGGGTAGAGTTAGAGCCCTTGGGAGGGGGGCTATTCAATGCCTGTCAGATTGGTCAAAACCAAAGGGCCCATCTTGTGCAACATCTCACGCTAAAGAGGAGAAGGATGCCCGAATGTGTCATGCTGCTCAGACTGTGAATGGCTGATGAGGATTTAGGCCCTCTGAGCCCCAAGCTCTCAGGGGTTCTGTCCTTGAGGCTGTGTTCCCCCTCCCCATCCCACCAGCCTCTGGGACTGAGTCCTGGGGGTGTGACAGGGATGAGTGGACAATGTGTCTTGTTCATCTGTGTCCCCAGTGCCCTGCACAGTGCCTGGCACAGGGCAGCCCTCCACAAATGTTTGTGGAGTGCAAGCCAGAAGCCTCCCCCACTGGTCTCCCAGTGTGACCAGGGCCTAACTCTCTCCCTGGCATTGAGATGGGAGGCTCGTTAGTCTCCCCGTCAGACTAGAGTTATTCAAAGACAAGAGAATAATATCAAATCTCTCCATGGTGTTTAATGCTGGGCAGGTATGTTATTGCTGTCCTTAATGCTGGGCAGGTGTGTTATTGCTGTCCCAGCTGACAGAGATTCCATGACTTCCTGCGATCTCACGCGTGAGTGACAGAGCTAAGGAACTGGCTGTGCTCTTAACCTCATTCCAATGGCCTAAAGGTGTCAAGCTTGTTACCACACAGTCTGGCAGCTAGCCAGAGCTCGGAGGATATTTGTTGCCTGGCTGACTGACTAACTGGATTCATGGATGCTGAGACAGTGTGTGACAAACCCACAGAATTCTAGGACCTATCCTTTGCATGGAGGTGGGGTCAGGGTCTCAGGAAGACAACCTGATGGTAGTGCTGTGTTGTCTGAACCCAGTGCCTGAACTAAGCCTAGGGAGGAAGGGAAAAGTCTCTGACCGCTTCCTGTCACTACTGCCTTCCAAGGCTACCAGGTGCCACTGCCGCCAAAGCTCCTGGCTTCTCTTGCTTTCATTTGGCTCTTCATTTCTCAGAGTTCTGAGGGGAAGGTGCTGAGAAACAGGCAGGTGAGAAAGGTCTCTGCTAGCCCTGAGGAGGTGAGCTCAGGCAGCAGGAAGTTTGTTTTTGTCAAGTTGGACAGTGGTCTGAGTGTGTCTGGAACCTGGCCTGTATTAGATGTTAACTTTTTATTTTATATTATGCTTTCATTTTTAGTGCTCAGGATTGATACCAGGGTGCGCTGCCTACGTGCTGTATGTCCTGCCCATTACTATCTTTTTTTTTTTTTTTTTTTTTTTTTTTGAGACAGGGTTTCCTCTGTAGCCTTGAGGCCTGTCTTGGAACTAGCTCTATTTGAGGCTGGCCTCAAACTCACAGAGATCCGCCTGCCTCTGCCTCCTAAATATTGGGATTAAAGGCGTGCGCCACTACTGTCGGGCACTTTTTCTTTTCTTTTCTTTTCTTTTTTTTTATTTTTGAGACAGGGTTTCCCTGTAGTTTTTGGTTCCTGTGTCCTGGAACTAGGTCTTGTAGACCAGGCTGGCCTCGAACTCACAGAGATCCGCCTGCCTCTGCCTCCCTAGTGCTGGGATTAAAGGTGTGCACCACCACTGCCCGGCCTGGCACTTTTTTTAAAAAAAAAACAAATTCCTTTTATTCTTTTCTGTGTATGGGTGGTTTGCCTGCATCTGTGTCTGTGCACCTCATTTGGACCTGGTACCTTCAGAGGTCAGAAGACAGTGTCAGATCCTCTGGAACTGAAATTATGGATGCTTGTGAATCAAACCCAGGTCCTTGGGAAGAGCAGCTGGTACTCTGAACTACTAAACCATGTCTATAGCCCCTTTACTTTTTATTTTAAGACAGAATCTTGCTACGTTAAGGAGGCTGGCCTTGAGTTCACTCTGTAGCCAGATCAGACCTTAAATGTCCATCCTTGTGCGCCAGCCCTGGGATTATAGTCCTCTATCACCCAGCCTGGCTGTTATCAACCATTTATCTCTCAAGCAACAGGTGTTGGATTTCCAGGCCACATCTGTCCTAAACCTTGGGCCCAGGGACATCTCCTGCTTCCTTTGACCCTCACATACCTGGGCTGCTGGGTCACCCTTCCTTTCTGTTCTTCTTTTCCTGGTCTGAATTAGCACTAGTCAGTCAGACCCGCGGGCTACAGCTTCATCTGCTCACAGGGACCTGAGCACTGGGAGATATTTGGCGTTCTACCTTCTGACCCAGCAGACCGGCCCTGGGAGACGAGGGCCTGGGACCTGGGCCTGGGCCTGGGATGCCCCTATAGGCTGTTGGGAGCCTGGAACACCCTGTAGTTGAGTGTATGGGTCGGGCCTTACCCTTCCTAGCTCCCATTTTAACTCTACCCCATCTTTACTGTGTGGCTTTGGACACTAGCCTCCATTTTCTCTTTCATGTGGACTTGAGACTTCACTGTGAAGCTTATATGAGCTAGGCACACACTTTGTGGCTGAGCCAAACCCTAGCTCTTGACCTCCATTCTTACCTCAGGTATAATCCACCAGCCTTACTGAGAGGCCCGAGTGAGGGGAGCCAGGCCAGTCTCTATTGGCAGCAGCCGTTGTCAGGCAGATAGTGATTCAAGCCCTGGTGATGGGAGGCAGGAGGCTTGCCACTAGTTCAGAGTCAACGCTGGCTGGTTACACTGTGAATTCCAGAGCAGACCGGGCTATAGGGTGAGCAAGCAAAGGATCTGAGATGGAGCTGAGATGGTAGAGCGCTTGCCTAGCATGCACAGGCCCTGGGTTCGATCCCTAGCACTGCACTGATCAGCCATGGTGGCCTAGGCATGTAATTGCAGCACCTGGGAGGTGGGAGCAAGAGGATCAGAAATTCAAGATCATCCTTAGCTATATAATGCATTTGAGGTTATCCTGGGCTACATAAGACACCATCATTACCAAACAAAGCAAGCACTTCTGGTCAGAGTTATCTGAAGAGGAAGTGAGCTTCTATGGAAGTAGTGAGGTCTCCATCTCTGGAGGTATCCAAGCCCTGGTGGACAGTGATGCGGACTAGTGATAATTCTGGCATTGAGGTAAAGGTCAGCCCAGAACCCCCCGGGGGCCCTGCTTGGAGATCTGTGTTGTTAGTTTTAAAGGAACTGTTTCCTGGACTCAGGCGCACTGGAGACTAAGACGGGGGCCAAGATGCCTGGTCGGAAGAAGAATTAAAGGCTGCCACTGTGATTGTGGCTAAGTGGCTCAACAGAGGCCAGGTATCCCTGACAGACTGCCTGGAAGTCACCTGTAAGGCCTGGTATGAGTGTGAAGTGGGCTGGAGAAGGCAGGAGGCCCCTGCAGAGCCAGAAAGACTGGGTGACCAAGGAGCAGGGAGGAACCTGGGCCACTGGTCCTGGAGGCTAACTGATCATCCTGGGTTTGAGTACCAAGGAAGGGGGAGAGTTCCCTGCTCCACCAACACAGCCTCTCATGTAGCAGGGGCCTCCGCTGCTCCCTAAGCAAGAGGCTGGCCTGTAGGAGTGGAACTGGGGAAAGAAAGCCTTATGCCCAGTGCTTTTGGGGGCGTCTGGGGGCCAGGGAAAACAGTGGAGCCTTTGTCGACAGCTGCCAGGAATCTGGCGGAGGAGACGGCCCTGGGTCTGGCTGGGTTCTCTACAGACTGTCCCCTTTGAAGTGACCCTTTCAAAGCTCAGCCTGTATTCCTGGGAAGAGAGAGAGCTTGGACAGAGAGAGACTGGGCAAAGGGCTTGCTGGCCTCTGTGTCATGGACATAGGGCAGGAAGCCTGTGGGCCCCAGGAATGTGGTGGGCTGGGGGACATGTAGGAGCCATGTGGGAAGACAAGAACTAGGGGTTCAGTGACAAGCAGGGGTGTCGGTTCGGGGAAGGGCAGAGTTCCTTCTACGGGTTGCCCGGCTTCTTTCAATCAGCAGTCTGATTCTATCTACACTGGGTTCCCAATCCAGCTCTGTCTTCTTCCTTGTTAATTCCTGCCACTGATGTGAGAACCACTTGGGAGACCAGGGTGGGAGTGCAGGACCTGGAGCACATGGAGAGGTGGAGTGGGGATCTGGGCCACAGGGATCCCTCCCCCATCCCCCATCCCGTTCCTTAGAGCCTCTAGAAGGCTGAAGGACCCTCACCTCTGAGAAGAGACTCCCACCACTGAGCAGAGACCCCCACCTCTGGGCAGAGAGACCCCCACCTCTGAACGGTGACCCCCACCTCTGGGCAGAACCCCCTGTGCTTCACCAACATTCTCCTTATCAATGAGGGATCAGTTGTGGTTCTGTGCAGTGGAGGGCAGAAGGGAGGAGAGGAACAGCCAGTTAGAGAAGGTACCCTTTCCTGTCTCATCTTTCCTTTAGGGAAATTGAGGCCTAAAGAAAAGGCAGGGTAAGAAGACTAGAGGCAGAGAGGGAGATAGAACTAACAAGAACCGGTCTGGTGACACAGGAGGCTGAGGCTGGAAGGATCACAAATTCAAGGCCTACCTGGGCAACCTTCTTGAGACGTTGTCTTAAAATTAAAACGAAAGCTAAAAGGGCTAGCTCAGCGACAGATGCTTGCCTAGTGCACAAAACCCTGAGTTCAGTCAGCGCAGAGCTGCACAAACTGGGTGTGATCTTTTTTTTTTTTTTTTTTTTTTTTTGGTTTTTGGTTTTTCGAGACAGGGTTTCTCTGTGGCTTTGGAGCCTGTCCTGGCACTAGCTCTGTAGACCAGGCTGGTCTCGAACTCACAGAGATCCGCCTGCCTCTGCCTCTGAGTGCTGGGATTAAAGGCGTGCGCCACCATCGCCCGGCTGGGTGTGATCTTGCATACCTGGATCCCAGAACCCAGGAGATAGATGCAGGAGACTGGAGTTCAGTACTATCCTCGGCTCCATCTCTGTGAGGCCTCAAACTCACAGACATCTGCTTCGAGTGCTGGATTCAAGGCTTGTGCCATCGTGCCTGGTTTAACTTAAAAAAGAAAAAAGAAAGAATGAAAAAGAGTGGAAGAAAGAAGCTGCCATCCAGGTAAAGGAGCAGGGTTCTCAACTGGGTAAACGGCGCTCTGAGTGTTGGGCAGAGCAGTGGGCAGGGGACCCCATCCAGCCAGGTAAGCTCCCTGCCCCACCCTGATGCTATGCCACCTCTCCTTGCACACTGACTCTACCCACAGGAGGCATAGTGATAGGTCGACAAGGGACTGGAGTACATGCAGAGAACCCACCAGGTCACAGTGCCTAGTAACCTGTCAGGGTTAGACGGTGTAAGCTTGCCATGATGGTCACACACTGAAACTGCCCCGTGACGCAGTTCTGAAAGTGTCATCAGTGGCATGAACTGTCCTCACTTGGACTTGAGGAGTCTTCTGGAGGTGTGGTCTCGGGTTCCTCTCACAGAGGGGATGGGGCCCTCTTTGTTGCTCCCTGTATCTCAACCTGGCATCTACACGGCTGAGCTCTCATTAGCTCTAATGAGACCTTGGCCCTGGGCCCCTGTGCCTTGTTGCACCTGGGGGAGTTGTGGGGACGGCTAAGGGTGAGCAGGTGTACAAGAGGGGACCAATGGGGTTGGTCACTTCCCTTCCTCTCCTGCAGCCTTTGCCTTCTGCATTGGGACCCAGGTCCCTCAGTGCTAGGGCTTATCTGAGGGACCGGGCATGGCCTGGGACTGCCAAGGACATTCCCAGGCATGGCTGGCATGGTGCTCCTCTTGCCCTCCCCCCATGACTACAGCCTGGGGCGGCATAGGAGGCTCAATACTTGGGAAAAATTGGGCAGTGGCCAGATCTTCAAGCAAACCAGCTTTCATTTTGTGGGTGATCATTACTGGTAAGCACCCAGGGCTCCACACAGCCCTGCCCTCAAGGGGTTCCTTGTCTGCTTTTTCTGTTGCCTAAAAGCCAGACAAAATGACTCCACTAAAATTTTATAAACATGGCTTGTGAGATTCCCATCTCCATTACCTGCCAGTCTGGAATTTTCCCACACCCCCCCATGCCTAAAACCCCAGTGTTAAAGAAGACCCTGGCAGACCAAAGGCACAATATGAAGCAGACCCAGAAAGGGGGACTAAAGGCAAGGTGGGTGACATACACTCGTTACCAATTTAGAAAGGCCCAGTTTTCAGTTTGGATCCTGGGTGACTTTGCGTGGTAGTGTTTTTATTTATTTACTTATTCAGCCTTTTGGCAGAGTCTGTGTAGCCTCTTGAGTGCTGGGTTGGGTGCTGGGGTCACAGATCATTACCCTCACAGGAGCTCACTTCTGAATCTGCAAAAATCCAGGCACCTCATAGTGGCCCTTGAACATCTGTCTTTGTTTTTTTTTTTTTTTTTCGAGACAGGGTTTCTCTGTAGCTTTGGAGTATGTCTTGGAACTTGCTCTGTAAACCAGGCTGGCCTCAAACTCACAGAGATCCACCCGTCTCTGCCTCCTGAGTGCTAGGATTAAAGGCATGCACCATCACTGCCTGGCTGAACATCCATCTTTAGTGTTTTTATTGCTTTAAAAATATTTATTTATGTATTTATTTATTTATTGAGATAGGGTTTTTCTGTGTTTCCCTGGCTGTCCTGGAGTCACTCTTAGACCAGGCTGACCTCAGACTCACCTGCCTCTGCCTCCCATTGCTGGGATTAAAGGCACGATCAGTAGTAGTTCATATCTTTAATCCCAGCATTTGGAGGTGGAAACAGGAGGATCTTTGTGAATTCAAGGGTAGTTTGATCTACATAGAGAGGTCCAGGTCAGCCAGGGCTGCACGGTGAGACCTTGTCTCAAAAAAACCAAAACAAAACAAAAAAGATGAAAGCAGTTGCTGGTAAGGTTGCCACGGGACTTACTTAAAACCGCTTTATGATGAGACTAACTTGATTTTGCTCATCTCATTCCAAACCTGTGGTTAAGATGAAGGGCCTTTTGGGAGGCAGAGGCAGGCGGATCTCTGTGAGTTTGAGACCAGCCTGGTCTACAAGAGCTAGTTCCAGGACAGGAACTAAAAAGCTACGGAGAAAGCCTGTCTCGAAAATAAAAAAAAAAAAAAAAAAAAAAAGAAAAAAGATGAAGGGCCTTTCCACCGAGCTGTAGCTCCAGCTCCTAAGCTGAGCAATCTTTTCTTTTCCTCCTCTTCCTCTTGTGTGTGTGCGTGTGTGTATGTGCACATATAGACATGGGTGTGTCTTCTTTCCCCTTCTCCCTCTCCCCTCCCCTTGTGTTACATATGTGTGATATATATGCATGTGTGTGTGTGATGTATTTGCACATGTAGATGTGGGTGTGTGTTCTCCCCTTCTTCCCTTCCTCCTCCCCCTCTTCTTCCTTTCCGTGTGTTTCATATGTATGATGTATGTGTGTGTGTATGTGTGTGGTGTGTCCTCCCCTCCTCTCCCTTCCTGTGTGTTACAGATGCATGATCTATATACATGTAGATACAAGTGAGTGTCTTCCTTTCCTCTGTTCTCCCCCTGCTCCTCTCTTTCTTCTTCCTGGATGTGTGATCTACATGCATGCGTGTGTGTGTGTGTGTGTGTGTGTGTGTGTGTGTGTGTTTGTGGTGTGTCCTCCCCTTCTTTCCTGTGAGTTACATATGTGTGATCTATATGCATATGTGGGGTGCTCCTAAGGAGGCCAGAGGAAACCGTGTTGTCCTGCTCCATCACTTTCTCAATTATGCCCTTGAGACAGGATCTCTTACTGAACTTGGAGCTAGACTGGTGACCAGAACCCTCCCGTCAGTACCCTCTGTAGTGCTGGGTTTCAGACACCGATGCCTGGGCCTGGCCTTTCTTTTTTTTTAAAGCATGATTTCTAGGGATTTGAACTCAGGTCCTTGTGCCTACAGAGCAGATACTCTTATCCAGAAGAGCCATCTCCCCAGCAAACAGGTGAAAAGTTTATTTTAACTTTTAAAAATGCAATGTCTAGCCGGGCGATGGTGGCGCATGCCTTTAATCCCAGCACTCGGGAGGCAGAGGCAGGCGTATCTCTGTGAGTTCGAGACCAGCCTGGTCTTAGAGAGCTAGTTCCAGGACAGGCTCCAAAGCCACAGAGAAACCCTGTCTCGAAAAACCAAAAAAAAAAAAATGCAATGTCTATGGGTGTTTTACTTGTGTGTCTGTGCACCATGTGTGTGCCTGCTGCCTGAGGAGGTCAGAAGAGGGTGTCTGATCACTTGGAACTGAAGTTACAGATGGTTGTGAGCCACCATGTGGCTTCTGGGAATCAAACCTCAGTTCTCTGGAAGAGTAGTCAATGCTCTTAACTTCTGCGCCATCTCCCCAGCCCTGAAAATTATTATTACTATTTCTTTGAGACAGAGTCTAGCATATCCCAGATAGCCAAGGATGGCTTTGAACTTGTAGTCTTCTGCCTCCACCTCCCAAGTGCTGGGGTTCCTGGAACATACCACCATGCCAGTTTGTGCACTGCGGGGAACCTAACCCAAGGCTTTATACACACTATGCAAGAATTTCAGTAAACGAGTCATAACTCCAGTCCTAAGTGAGAACTTAGTAAAATACCTACTGCTGGGAGCATGTTCAAAGGCCACCACTACACAATTGTATATTTATTATAAAAACAAAACAAAACCAAATCCTATATTGCCTGACCCAAAAAGGCATGGGCGATCACCTCCCACAGCCCGGCATAGGCTCACCTACTCCAGAGTGGTTGTCCCGGAGTCCAAGGAGGACTGGCGAAATAAGGGAGGGGAAGACATCCCTGCCAATGGCTCTAGTAAACATGCACACACTTACAGCCTGAGTGAGATTCAAACTGGGTGTGAATACCAGTTTGTTCCACCTTCTAACTATCTGTCGATGGACAAGTCCTGAATTCTGCTGGGTTGTCCCACACTAACTGTCTAGCATTGGTAAACCTCGCCTTGGTGAATCCTCTAGAAACTTAATGGAGAAGCCTGTGTTTACTGATAGAACCCAGGAATGGCCAGGAGGTGGTGGCACAGGTCTTTAATTCCAGCACTCAGGAGGCAGAGACAAGCAGATCTCTGAGTTTGAGGCAAGCGTGGTCTGCAGAGCGAGTTCCAGGATAGCCATGGCTACTCAGAGAAGCCTTGTCTAGCAAAATAACAACAAAGAAAGAAAGAAAAGAAAAGAAAAAAGAACCCTGAGTTCCCTGATCCCATGCAGAACAAACCCTGCTGCAGCCAAACATGAGTGGTGACATCTTCCCCAGGCTGTCCTGGAACTCAGTGTATAGACCAGGCTAGCCTCAGACTCACAGGGACATCCTCCTGCCTCTCCTTCCTGAGTGCCAGGATTAAAGGCCTGTGCAACCACACCCAGATCCTTCCATGTACCTTTGTGTTAGGCAATATGGCAGTGACCACAGGACAGGTGTAACACACACACACACACTCTCTGTGTTTATACACTTTGTGTGTGTGTGTGTGTGTGTGTGTGTGCGTGCGTGCGTGCGTGCCATAGAACATAAGTGGAAGTCAGGCAGTTCTCAACTTCTACCTTGTTCTGGGAATTGAGCTCATATTTGTGTCTTTATTTATTTAGGTGGTAGGTGTTTTGTCTGCATGTATGTCTGTGGTGCCTGAGGAGGTCAGAAGAGGGAACCTGGATCCCTTGGAACTGGAATTCCATGTGGTTGTGAGCTGCCATATGGGTCCTAGGAATCGAACCCAGGTCCTTTGGAAGAACAGGCAGTGCTCTTAATACTGAGCTATCTCTCCAGTCTGTTGTTTTTGTTTTTTGTTTTTTGAAACAGAGTCTCACTAAGTTTTCCAAGCTTTCCTGGACCTTGATATGTTTCCCAAGCCTTGAGTTCTCGGTGATCCCTGTCCCCCACCCATCCTCAATTCTGGGATACAGGCATTCCCTGCTTAGACATTTTTTTGAACCCTGTGTCCACATCTGCTTTGTTTAATGCATGTCTACCTCTTTGATCTTTATGAAATCGGACTGCTTTTAATTTTGCAAATCCTTTGGGCCTTGCTGAACTAAAAACTGCTGAGCAGCTCCTAGATGTCAGCCATTCAGTGACTCTGCAGGACCCCTCACAGATGAAGAGGTGAAGGCTTCGAGAGGAAAAGGATGAAGCCAGGGTTACACCGTGGAGACTGATCCTTATTTATTGTACCAACCCCTCCACCAAGAGCCCTGCTTGGTGATAACCTTTCCATTGTCTTAGATTAGTCTCTGAAATTGAATTGTTTGGGGACAGGACTGTTCTGTCCTTAAGCTTAACAACGTGTGTAGCTCTGGGGCAGGGACAGGTTCAGATGTCATTTCCTAAGTGCTCAGCTGTTTGTGAGCTCAGACTTGTAAACTCCAAGAAAGCGTAGCTGACCTGGGGCTAAGGTAGCGAGGGATGGCGTCCCGAGGAGGCAGAGCCTTATTTGGGCAAGGCTAGGCACGAGGAGGTCTCCAGCGGCCCCGTGGCATCATTGAGGTGACTGGTGACTGATGATAACCATAAGGGGCCTATAGGCTTGGGAAACGCAGTTGCTCCAGCTAAGGGGCGCTGCCTTGGGCAGAGTGACAGTTCCGCGCAAGCTTCCGATAGGCAGGGACCCACCAATCAGAGGTACCTCTTGTTTTTATTTGCATGACCACGCCTATCATGTTCGGGGCTCAGCCGTCAGCAGGAGCCGCTTTGGCCCCTTGGGCGCTCACCTCGTTTCAGGCCCGGTGCCGTTTGTTCCGTGGGGCGGGGCGGGGGCTGCGACCCGGCTGGCAGGCTGGCTGCACTATTCATAGCTGCGGGGCAGGCGTACTTCGCATATTTGTCGCTCCTCACGTCTGGCTGGACCACCCCTCTGCCTTCCCTTATCCCCTCCTCCCCTGCTCTCCCTCCTTATCCCTTCAGCACTTTCTACAGTTATCTGATGTCTCAGCTGCCTCCTGGTAGCCTGTGCACGTAAGGCCCCACAGCCGGTGTCCCTTTGTTCTGGGCCTAGAGGGAGAGATTGGTAGTGATGAGGCATGAGATGAGGTGACCAAGAGCCTAGGCTTGACCTGCCAAGGAAGATGTACCTAGCAGGAATCTGACACACTGTGGCACCTGGGTCCATCCCCTCAGCTGCCAGGTTGACATCTGAAGATGGGGAGGCCAGTCAGAGGCCTTGGGAAGAAGACAGGACTGTGGGAGAGACGGTCGAGTGCTGTGTCTAGCATGTTTGAGACCGGTGAGGAGGGCTGGTGGTTGGAGCACCGAATGTCAGGACAAGGCATGGCTCCTGAGTATGGGAGCTGATTGCCTGTCCATCCATGTATGCCCTGCCCCCTTAGCCCTGTCTTCCAATGCTCCCACTTTGATATGGTTCCCACCAAGAAAGAACAAAAAGTTGAAGTGTGGCCGTGGTTGCACAAGCCTGTATTCCCCCTCCCCTCCCCCCAATACTTGAGGGCTAGAGGCATGAGGACCAGAAGTTTAAAGTCATTCTTGGCTACTACATAGTTTAAAGCTAATCTGGGCTACATGGAACCCCATCTCAAAACAAACCACAGAAAGAAATGAAGCAGCCTCTTTCCCAGGTGGGTCCTCAAGGGAGGGGGGTAGCCACCGCTGTGGTGACAGCATTCTTTGTTTGTTTTGTTTGACACAGATCTCTCTGTGTATCCCTGGCTAGCCTGGAACTCACTCTATAGACTAGGCTAGCCTGGAACTCACTCTATAGACCAGGCTGGCCTGGAACTCAATCTATAGACCAGGCTGGCCTGGAACTCACAAAGATCCAATTGCCTCTGTCTCTCAAGTGCTAGGATTAAAGGTGTGAGCTACCACAACCAGGCAGTGAGAGTACTCTTTACCCCCCCTCCCCATTAGAAACATCACGCTGCTCCTCACCTGGACACATGCTGTCCCTTCAAAGCAGACACAGTCCCGGTCTCCCAGGACTCACAGCTAAGGGAGGATACAGGTGAAAATAGCCTCATAAACATATATGCCCGAAAGGGTGCCCAGAGAGCAGGCATTGAGCACAGGGCAGTATGTGTGTGAAGTGACTTTTTTTTTATTTAAAAAAAAGCTTTATTTTTATTTTGAGTGGAGTGGAAGGACACATGAAAGCCAAAGGGTAACTTGGGGGTCACAGGGGTTAAACTCAGGTCCTTAGTCTTGGTTGCAAGTTCCTTTACCAGCTGAGCTACCTGGAGCTGCTGTTTTACCAGATGTTAATGCTGGGAGCTCCAAGGTGGGATAGGAGTGAGGGCTGGGGAAACAGGAAGGGGGCTGAAGGCAACAGAACCTTGTAAAAACAGCGTGTTGCAGAGGCCCAGGGGCTGGAAGGGTGCATGCAGGGTGCTCACAGAAACTGGAAGGAGGCCAGAGACGGGGGAGGGGGTGACTGGAGCACAGAGAAGTGGGTGTGGTGTGTGTGGAGGCTGGAGGTGTGTCCTCCAGGGCCTGGTGGCCAAAATATTATCACCTAGACTGACCTCCCGGAGGGAGACCAAGTAACCCAGAGTGGGTGTGGGTGGAAAGTGGGCTGACTCACTGGCCATTGGGTGGCAGGGTCCACCCTAATGGTGGGCGGGAGGCTGGGTGGGGTGGATCATACCTCCCACCTGTCCGTCCGTTCCTAGAATGTCTTCTCAATAACTGCTGAGCAAAGAAAACCCCTTTGAACTTGATTGACAACTTTGATGTTACATAGGAAAGGGCCAAGGTGAGTGCCGGGGCGAAATGTGTCCCTTCCTGAATGCTGGGGTGGACGTAGGTCTTTCTCCCAGCCTTCTGTCCACCTCCCCCCAGTGTCCCCTGGGTGAGTGTAGAATTCCCTATCCACTGTGGCCTGGGTCAGGGAGAATGGGTGGCACCACTAAGGGTCACAGTGCTGTGTGTGCAGAGGGGCTGTCATCTGCTTCTGCTCTGCTTGTGGTTCCATGGCTGAGGGCAACTGGGGCAACTGAGGGCAAGGGTCTGAACATAAGAGATGCCCTCTGTCCCTTTCTGACCAAGGGTCCCAACCTAGACACTCTCCCAACTCCGGCATAGTCAGCGCAGTGGAGGGCTCTTGACATTACAAACCTGTCAGTCCCCTCAGCTCCCCGGGTTTCCTGTGCTGCAGCATAGGCTAGACCAGGGAGAGCTTTTGCTCAGATGCAGAGCCAGAGTACAAAGGAATGCAGAGGTAGCCTGGACAGGGCTAAGGTAGGGTGGGTGGTTTCAGAGGTGAGGCTAAGAGCCTCTTCCTGCAGAGAACCCTACATGCCCTGGGGGAGAGGCTAGGAATCTGCTGAAACCTGCCCTCTGAGGGAATGTGGTCTTAGCTGGACTGGAGTTGAGCTGTCCGTCAGCTCTCAAAGAAACCAGTGAGTGCACCTGTTGTCCTGTCTCTGTTCAGGTGGTAGGACAACAGGAAGAATGGGGTGGGGGGCACTGAAGGGTGGCTCACACTGGGTTTCCAGTCTGTCTCAAATGAACTGTCCAGTGAAAGAATAGGTGTGAGGACTTTGAAGAAGAGTTACTTCAGGCAGTTCCCGTCTTCCTGAGTGACTGGAGTATTTTTTTAATTATTTATTTATTTATTAATTAATTATGTATACAATATTCTGTGTGTATGCCTGCAGGCCAGAAGAAGGCACCAGACCCCCTTACAGATGGTTATGAGCCACCATGTGGTTGCTGGAATTGAACTCAGGACCTTTGGAAGACCAGGCAATACTCTTAACCTCTGAGCCATCTCTCCAGCCCCATGACTGGAGTCTTACAGTCTCTTCAGGGGAGGGAACTAGGCCTCCTTGGTACTCCTGGACCAGAGGGAGGTTTCAGGATTTTATACAATTTGACCTTTCTCCTGTAGGTTTTTTTTTTTTTTTTTTTTTTTAATTTGTTGATATGTAGCTATTAACTCCACACATGGCTGTCATAAGGGGAATTTCCTATCCATTTTTTTTTTTTTTTTTTTTTTTTTTGTGAGGGGGAGAAGGGTTTTGCCTTGGCCAATTGGGACTGAGAATCCTGGAGAATGCAGGGTGGGGGACAGGCCACTGGAATGACACCTGTCCCTTTCATTTCCAAGTGAGATGACATGCTGTGGCAGGCAGGGGCCAGCAGGGGGCTCTGCTGGCTGTGGCACTGACAACAGCAGTGTGTAGTCAGGATCCTGGGAGCCCGCAGAGACAGGGATGAGCCCATGTGGGCACACCCTTGTGTGGGTGTTCCAGGTGGTTGTAGGCTCGCTGGGGCTTAGCACAGACTGGGTGTCCTCTGTAAGGTTAGATCTCAGACAGAGTCTCACACTGAGCCAGAGAACTCTTCAGTAGTCCCACCACCTCTGCCCGGGGCAAGGCTGGGAAGAGTGTTAGGGGCCGTTCTGTTTCCAATGAATAGCAGGGACTTTTTGTGTGTGTCAGGGTTCCTGACAGCCCAGGAGCTTCACTGTGTGAAACTCTCTAGGAGCCCAAAGTGGATAGCAGCAGTCCTAGAAAGATGCGGACTGGAACTCCAGGTCCCTCAGAACCAAGGTTATCCAGGCCGGGTTCAGCCAGGCTAGGGGCCTTCTAGGACAGGTGTATGCAGCATCCTAGGCTGGTGATTCATACCAGCTGCTATTGACATTCCCCCCCCCCCATTAGGTGGTGGTTGTGCACACCTTTAATCCCAGCACTCAGAAGGCAGAGGCAGGAGAATCTCTGTGAGTTCGAGGCTTTCCTGGTCTACAGAGAGAGTTCCAGGATAGGCTCCAAAGCTACATAGAGAAACCCTATCTCAAAACAAAACAAAACAAAACAAAACCAACAACAAACCATGTCTGTGTGTCTGTGTGGGGTGTAGACATGTACACATGAGTGCATGTGCCCATCAAGGCCGGAGGTATCAGTCCTAGCTAGCGCTGGAGTTCACCTGATGTGGGTGTTGGGAACCAAACAGCTCATCTGGAAGAGCAGTGAGTTCTCTTAACTGCTGAGCCATCTCTCCAGCCCCTCACGAAACCATTTTTGAGTGTATAGCTCTGTGACATTAGTCACACAGACATTGTCACCACCATCCACCTCAAACTATAACTCTGCAATCCATTGAAGCAGCAAGTTTCTCGTCTCTCCAGAGGCTAGGCCACCATTCTCCTTTCTGTCTCTGGGAATCTAAGCGTGACATATAAATGCACTCCCTACGAATCTGTGTGTCTGCCTTAGTTCACTCAGCGTGTCTTTAAGGCATGTCCCTGTGAATACTGCATCAGAACTCCATTTCTTTTGCATACTGGGTAATATTCCTCTGGGTTGACCTATTATATAAATAATATATATATAATATATATTATATATAATATATAATATATATATATATTTTTTGGCCAGGGTTTCTCTGTGTAACCCTGGCTGTTCTGGAACTTTCTCTGTAGAACAGGTTGGCCTTGAATTCAGATCCTCCTGTCTCTGCCTCCTAAGTGCTGGGATAAAGGCCTGTGCCACCACCACCTAGCTTGATATACTGTATCTTATCACATTCGTGTGCCGTATGGTTAACTCACTTATCTGTAGATGGGTGATTGGATCACTTTCACCTTTTGGCTATTATGAAGAATATAGATGTTCTTTGTTTTATTTTATTAAGATTAAGTCTTAATATACACCAGGCTGGTTTTGAACTCAGAGAACTGCCTGTCTCTGCTCCTCAGGTACTGTGATTAAAATGTCATATGCTATCATGCCTTGGCCAAGAATGCTGTTGAGAACATGTGTATGAAGTTCCATACTGTTCTCCACGTCAGATGCATTATATATATGTATATATTATATATATTAAATAACACATGATATATATTTAATATAGAAAATATATGTATTCCCTCTATTTCAGTTTCCCCACATTCTTTCTTAAGATCCAAATAATCCTCTCCCTCCCTTGCCCACTCTCACACTCTCAAGTACCAGAAGTTGGCCTCAAACTTACCATGTAGTTGAGGATGAACTTGAACTTCTTTTTTTTTTTTTAATATTTATTTATTATTTAATATACAATGTTCTGTCTGTATGCCTACAGGCCAGAAGAGGGCGCCAGATCTCATTACAGATGGTTGTGAGCCACCATATGGTTGCTGGGAATTGAACTCAGGACCTTTGGAAGAGCAGGGAATGCTCTTAACCACTGAGCCATCTCTCCAGCCCCTGAACTTGAACTTCTGATCTCCCCGTTTTTACCTCTTGAGTGCTAGGTTAACATTCCAGTCATAAAGTGTGCATGCGTGTGCGTGTGTGTGCGTGTGTGCGTGTGTGTGTCTAGGCACTCGTTTGTATGCATTTGTGCAGAGTTTAGAAGACAGCTTTGGCTGCCATTCCTTGGCCACCGTACACCTGGTCGCTTTTTAAAATTGTTTTATTTTGAAAGGTTTATTTATTTGCCGGGTATGGTGATGCACCCTGTTAGTTCCGGTACTGGAGAGGAAGAGGCAGGCAGATCTCCAAGTTTGAGGCCAGCCTGTCTATGTCTACATAGTAAGTTCCTGGACAGCTTATTTCACGTGCATTAGTATGGTCAACTAATGTGTGTCTGGTGACTGTGGATGCCGGAAGAGGACATGGGATCCTGAGTTGGACCTGGGGTTGTGAGCTGCATGTGGGTGCTGGGAGTTGAACTGCAGTCTTTGTGCAGCAACAGCCAGTGCTCTTAACTCCTGAGCCATCCCTCTCTCCAGCCTTAGACCTTTTTTTGTTTGTGTGTTTGTTTTTGTTTTTGAGACAGGACCTCTCATTTTCCTAGAGTTGAACAGTAGGCTGGACTGGCTGGTGAACCCCAGGGGTCCATTTGTCCTGCCCCCCCCCCCCCCCCC
>NW_004949129.1:2934658-2938331 GCF_000317375.1 Microtus ochrogaster | reverse complement strand
AGAGCTAGTTCCAGGACAGGCTCCAAAACCACAGAGAAACCCTGTCTCAAAAAACAAAACAAAACAAAACAAAACAAAACAAAAAGGCCTGGGTTGGTGGGGGAGGGGAGGGGGTGCACACCTTTAATCCCAGCATTCAGGAGGCAGTGGTAGGTGGATCTCTGTGAGTTCGAGGCCAACCTGGTCTACAGAGCGAATTCTAGGACAGCAACAAAAAGGCAGGAATGGTCTGCTGTGGGAGGGGCCCTGGTGCCACTGTGTGCAGGGGAGTGCCCAGGTCTGAGAGTGTATGCAGTGCCACTATGTTTGTGCAAACTTAGCTGAGTGTCTACATGTCTTGTTATCAAACCTGAATTTTCAAACTCCTACTGTGTGCTCTGGGCCCCTACTGAGACTCTATTTTTTGCTTTTTTGAAATTGTCTCACTGTGTAGGCATGTGTGGCCTGAATTCACTGTATAGCTCAGACTATCCTCAAACTGTCCTCCTGCCTCCCCAGTGTTGAGGTTACAGGCATGTATTATTACACCCAGCTAAGACTCTCTGTAGTTGACTTAATTTTCTCAACATTCTTTGGGTCAAAGTTTCTATCCACCTCCGTTTTATCACTGAAAATGCCAGGCTCATGTGCCTGACTGGGATTGTCCCTGTCCCTCCTGGACAGATTGGCTGTCAGGCATGGATCATGCGTCCCTGCCCCCTGCCCCAGCCTTCCTCTGCCTTGGCTGTGACCCACTTTGAGAGGAACAGGGATGGTGTGCCCACAGACCATCCCAGCCCTGGGCCCAGTAGTCTGGGAAGGACAGCATAGGTGGGGAAGACCTTTTGAATCACCTCGTTCTAGCTGCCTGGAACAGCACAGGGTCCCAAGCTCCAAGCTTCTGGAGGTGGTGGTGTGTCAGTGGAGGGGCTGGGAGCTGCAGCTCGCCTGGCCTGCTTGTCAACTAGGCCTGTTAGGACACGTCAGGAGGGGCCTCTGCTCTATTGAAGCTGGGAACTGGGCTGCAAACGGGGCTAAAGGGTGGAGGAGGCCCAGGAGGCACTGCCCTGGAGGGAGGAGACTAGGCCAGTGGGCCGGCATTGTTTATCACGTGTGCACAGGCCTAGGAGAGCCCCGACTGTGGATTTGTCCTGTGAGGTTGTGGGTGGCTTTGGGTCTGTGTCTGGTGGTGTGACAGACCAGATGGATGATTCTCTGGGGGTGGGGGCCCTTGTTGGTCACCTGCGGTGTGGGACCTAAGGTCTGGGAGGAGGCGCTGAGCAAGCAAAGGAAGGAAGAGCAGGCGGGGCTGACCTTGAGCCCTGTCCCCAGGCTTCCTGAGTTGAGTTGCAGGCTCCACAACGCTATCAGCTTCCCTCCTTCTGTCCCTGACCCTTGGGCTGCGGGACAGCTCTCCTCCCTTTCCCTGGTTCCTGGTGACCAGGCTTAGACTATGCAGGCTTCCTTTCCTCTGCTCTTGAACCCCCCTCCCTATGGGCTAGCTTGGGAGCCCATCACTGCCCCTCTCAGAAGTCCAGCCCCTCCCCCCATGCCACATAAGGAGTCCCCTTTGTGTGCAAGGACTACCTGACCTGAGGCAGTGGAAACAGCTGGCTGGGCCTACCTCTGCTGCTGCAGGACCCTGGAGGCTTCAAGAGCTGGGAGACATTCCTGATGGAACAGCCCTGCTGGCAGGAGCTGTGTGTGCCTTAAGCTTCCAAGGGATCTCACGCTGGCCCTTGGCACCACTCTGGGTGGGGTAGTTGAATGGATAACCCAGAGGTAGTAAAGGGGGATCTGGGGGTGGGGTCAGACCCTGGACCACAGCTCTGGTGACACAAGAATGAGGGCTTCCCTTTCTCTATCCTCACCCTCTTGAGCATCATTATAGTTAAAATAGGAGGTAGGCATGGTGGTAGTTGGAACACAGAGGCAGGTGGATCTCTGTGAATTCAACACTAGCTTACTGTACAAAAATGAGTTCCAAGCCAGTTATGGCCATACATTGAGACCCTGTCTCAAAAAAAGTGTGTGTGGGGGTGAGAGCTGGAGAGATGGCTCAGTGACCAAGAGCAGATTCTCTTTAGCAAGAGGACTTGAGTTTGGTTCCTAACACCCGTGTGGATGGCTTACAACCGGCTGTATTCAGCTCCAGGGGAACCAGTGTCCTCTCCAGTCCTCTGGGGATCTGTACTCACGTGCACAGTGCACACATACATAATTCAAAAATAACAAAAATAAGTCTTTTTTTTTTTTTTTTTAAATGAGAGCCAGGTATAATGGTGGTGCACATCTGTAATCCCAGTACTTTGAAAGGTGAAGGCAGAGACTCAGGAGTTCAAAGTCACCCTCAGCTACACAGCGAGTTCAAGGCCAGCCTTGAAATCCTGTCTCCAAACCAAAGAACAAAAAAAAAGTATTAAGAACTCTGTCAGAGCCAGGAGTGGTTATAAATGCCTGTAATCCCAACGTTCTGGAGGCTGAGGCAGAGGGATTCAAGGCCACCCTGTATTTAGAGTTCTATGCCAACAGCCACATAGCAATAGCCTGCACCCCCCCCCCAAAAAAAGGCCATCATGGGGCTGAAGAGATGGCTCAGAGGTTAAGAGCATTGCCTGCTCTTCCAAAGGTCCTGAGTTCAAATCCCAGCAACCACATGGTGGCTCACAACCATCTGTAATGAGGTCTGGTGCCCTCTTCTGGCCTGCAGACATACATGCAGACAGATTATTGTATATATAATAAATAAATAAATAAATATTTTTTAAAAAGCCATCATGGATGTCTAGCACTTAGAGAAGGACCACAATTAGAAGTACTTTTTAGAATTCTGGGTGCCCTTCCTTAGAGGGTCTGTCCTGAACCCCTGGGCAGGGATCCTTAGGAAGATAAGTGGAATAGATTTTGCCAGCTGAGCCACTTAGGGGGCTGGGAGGGGCTGGCCCGTGCGTGATTCTGGCAGTGGGGGAGGAAGCGGCAGGGTGTGGGGGGAGGACACACTGGGCAGGAAGGCTTGGAATAGAATCTCAGCAACGCCTGGTATTTCCCAGGCTTGCCCCTCCCCCTTGGGCTCTGGGGCCCACCCCACATTCCTTTCCCAGAGGAAACCAGAGGGAGCTGGCTCCCCAGGCCGAGCAGATCATTTCTAGCTGTGACCCTCCTTTAAGGCCCTACTGTGTGCACTACACGTGCCCTGCCCCCTTCTCTGTCTCTCCGCTGAGGCAGCCTTCTCCACATCTGCCAGGTTAGAAGACAGAAGTGGACGCTGGAGATTCTGGTCTCTTTCCAGGTCTGTGTAAGCCTGGACAGTGTCACATCCTCTGCCCTCCCTATAGCTCTCAGGCCCCTCCAAGTCTCAAACACTCATTATTGGCCAGCCAGGAGAGGCCCATGGGGTGGAAGAATGAAGAATCTCTTTGCTTAATTAAGTAAGACCTGCTTGCAGCATGACAGGAAGGTGCTAGCCACACGAGTCTGAGATCTAGACTCCAGCCCTCCCCCAGTCTATGTAGAAGCCACAATGTGGATTGCAAAGGCCGACACTGGAGATTTTCCTCTGACCTCCTAGGAAGGTGGCATGTGTGTCCTCATCAACACATAAATAAAAAAAGGAGCCGGGCGGTGGTGGCGCACGCCTTTAATCCCAGCACTCGGGAGGCAGAGGCAGGCGGATCTCTGTGAGTTCGAGACCAGC
>NW_004949129.1:2932810-2934558 GCF_000317375.1 Microtus ochrogaster | reverse complement strand
TGGTCTACAAGAGCTAGTTCCAGGACAGGCTCCAAAACCACAGAGAAACCCTGTCTCGAAAAACCACAAAAAAAATAAAAATAAAAAATAAAAAAATAAAAAAAGGAAAGAAGTCTGGCATAGGTGGCAAAAGCAGAGACAGACAGGTCTGGGCTATCCTGGTCTATATCTCAAGTTCCAAGACAGCTAGGGTTATGTAAGGTGGCCCTTAGGCAACTGGGAAGGCTTAGTGAGGAGGCCTGATGGAGTCAAGGACATCTTTGTGTCTGCTCTCTATTTTGGCTCCAGAATCAAAGTGGATGAGGACATCTTGGTGAGGTGACCACCTGGTCTAGGAAGGTATGGCCCTTGGGAGGAAGTGACAAGGGGGGCAGAGCAGGACTTGGTCGGATGCAGAATTCTTGATTTTCTAGTCACCCAGTGGGAGAAATGCAGACTCAGTCCCACTGTCCCTGACTGCTCCCTTCCTGCTCTCCCGGAGTCCTGACTCAGCTCACAGCAGCCTGGCTCTTCCCGTTGGGCTTCCGCAGGGTGGAGGTGGGGGTCCAGCTCCTGCATGGGCCCCACAAGCAGCAAACAGGAAACAGAAGAACAAACCCATTCCCTGACCCAGTCCCCCACCCTGGGCCTCACCCTCACCCTTCCTCTTGTGTTCTTCCTTCCCTCCATCCTGCCCACCCACTCCCTCTTCTGTGGTCCTCTTCTGTGCCCTCCTGGAGCTACGCTCACATGGACCTCCTTCCTGCAAGTGAGGACAGTGACTGGCAAAATGAGTGCTTGAAAGTAACCCAGCCCTGTGGCTCTCCCTCTTAGATGGGCTCTGGGCTTGTGTCCCCTTCTGCCGGGCATAGACTGTCTATCTATATGTCTATCTATAGACTCTGTGCATAGACTGTCCTATCATGGTGGTTGTCGTGACAGATGCCTTCAGGAACTCAGGGTATGAGTGACAGTGGAGAACACATACCACCCAGGGCCATTGCCTGCCCTGTCTCTGCTGGGGGAAAGGATGGGACTTGGAGAGCCAGAAAAGGGGAAGAGAGAGGTGTCTGGGATCAGCCGGCTTCCCATCCTACTCACATTCTGGAGGGGGCAGAGGGAAAGTGGACAGCTTGGTGACACCTGGTTCATGGGCAAGGGTCCTGGGGAAAAGGAGTGAACAAGCTTCCTTGGGGAGATTGGAGTGGGGTCTCTGTGGCATGAGGGCTCTGGTCTGGCAGTCCCACTTGAAGAGCACAGCGTCCTGAGGCAAGCACATCTGAGTAGTGTCCTTGTCGCCAGCCTTGTTTGTGGTTCAGTGGGCATCTCTGTGGGATCTGAAAGGGTCCAGCATATCTTCAGGGGCTGTGCTTGTATGTGTTCTCCAGGGGGTAGGGATGTTTGCCTGGGAGGATGTCCGAAGGTATAATAACCACACTGAGAGTCTGTGAGTACAGTGTGTCTCCGGGGACAAGTGGAGAGGGTGCAGTGAGGCACACAGCTAGTACATGTTTCTGCAGGAATGTGAAGCCAGTGGGCCCATAGTGTGATCACCCGATAGTGTGAGTCCTTGTGTTTGCATGGTGTGGTCCGTGTGTGCTGTGCCTGAGCAGAGACCGCTCGAAGCCTCTGGCGTGGGGCGGAGGGTGGGCTGGCGCAGCGCCGGGGCCGCCCCGGAGGGGGAGGCGTCTGTCCCAGCGACTTGCCGGCGTGTCCCAGCCGGGTTCTGGCGGGCGCCTTCACCCGGGCGGCGCGGGAGGCGCGGCCCT
>NW_004949129.1:2912035-2932620 GCF_000317375.1 Microtus ochrogaster | reverse complement strand
GAGCCGCGGAGTCCCGCACGGCATGTCCCGCTCCAGAGGCCAGGCCCGGTGCGCGCTGGGGCCACGACGGTGGCCGCGCTCGGGGGTCCCCGCAGGCCGCGCTACTGGGCAGCGCCGTGTGGCGCGTGGAGCGTGCGGGCGTCGGGGGCTGGCGCTGGGAGCGCGCCGTCGGTGTGGACTGCAGCGCCCCGGAGCCGCGCTGCCTCTGGCTGCCCTGTCTGAGCCACAGCGACCGCCGAGCACTCGGGCTGCGTCCGGCCTGGGTGAGCAACAGCTTTGGAGCCGGGCGGGAGCTGGATGTCAAAGACTGTGGGTGCTAGGGTTACCCACTTTCGAGCTGAGAGCATCCTGCATTCCCAGACGACATCCTTGCAAGTGGTGTATGTGTGTGTGTGAGTTAGGTGAGAGTAAGGGTGAGGTGGCAGCGTTTGCGTGGGAGCTTTCCCAAGGGCTCTGGATGGAACCTGGAGTCTGGGTAATGGCACCTGTGGACTCAGCCCTCCTAGTTAACAGGCAGTGGAAGGGTGGAAAGGGAGCTGATGACTGGAGGAGTCGCTGGCTAGCATATCTAGGAATCTAGGCTGGCAGAGACCCAGTGAGAGCTAGGCACTGGGTCACTAACCCTAACAGTGGACTCCACTCTGTTCTCCTATCTTCTTTCCTATCAGCAGGGGCTGACACAGAGGCAATAAGGGTTTCTTAGTGGCCAGAGGAAGTTGAGGTGGCAGAATGGCCCCCCAGCAAGCATTTGGTGATTCCCAGGGCCGGCAATGGACCGGCTGGGGGCAGTGTTTCTGATGTTCGGGGATCTGCCGGGCTGGTAGGCGTGAGTCACAGTGGGCGCCGTGCCCAGTCTCAGTACAGTGTTCTCTGCTATGACCTCTTTATGCTGGGGTGAGATGAGGGGGTGTCATACAGATGTAGCCAATCCATCGAGTGTCCCTTTCTGCCTGATGTGTTCCCTGGGCTGTTGGCCCTTCTTTAACCACAGCTGATGTTTTTGGATGTCTCTTTGTTTTCAGACAAGAGGGTGAGAGTGTTTACAAATAGATTCCAGTCAGGAGGGCTTAATTAACGATGCTGAGGCACCTCTCTGTCCCCTGTCTGTGTGCCTGTGTCAGGGAGCAGAGGTGCACTTCACTGCCCCTCTAGTTCTCAATGCTTGTCTGTTTCTGTACCTTATACCTCTCCTGCCCTCAAGCCCTCAAGAGGAGAGCTAGACTCAGTGTTGTCCCAGGTCAGAGGGGAGAAGCAGACACCTGCATGTAAGGTTAGCGTGAGGCTGAGTCTGAAAGAGCTTCCCACAGGGGAGCAGCCAGCCCTGACTGCATCTGTGGAGTCTCCTCTGCTAGGGATATGGTGGTGGTGGGGTGACTGACGTTCTCAAGAGACTAATTGAATTGGAAGGAGTGGGAGACAGGGCCTGGAAAGAAGAGAGCGAGTGGAGAGGCCTAGATAAGTAAGAAGGGGGAGCTGTTGTCCTGGGATGAGGAGAGACCAGTGGGAGGAAGGCATACCCACTGTCCTGGATTACAAGCAGGTCCCCTCAGGGAGTGGCACCCCCAGGCAGCTGGCAGCTCTAGGCAGGATGTGTGTGTAGGGGGAGGGGAGGGGAACATGTGGAGACCTGTCCCAGCGCTTCTCATCACTGGGGCAGCTGGTGGCTTAAACCTTAATCCAGGGCACCAGCAAAACAATGGGCCCTGCAAACACCCTCAGCTCTGAGCCTGGGTGGGAGTGCGAAGGAGGGCAGCCCACACTAGTGGGGGAGCAGGGGTTTCTGTGGGAGAGGCACTGGGGACCCATGAGATCATCTTTCCATATCAGGGAAATCAGGGAGGGGTGTGTTCGAAGCTCAAGGAATTTCCATGAATGTTCTTCAGGTTCCTGGGACCCCGTGAATGTGAATGTAGGGCTCTAGGAGAGGCCAGGGTAACCACAGGGACAGGAACTGAGGGGACATCATTGGGTCCCTGCTAAGGACTGGGACCGGGAGTAGTCTGGGTCTTGCTTGGACCCTTCTGGGGGTGGAGAGTTCAGGACCTAACCTGTTTTTTTCAGGCTATGGAATGTCTCCTTTTCGGGGCCCTTATTTAGCTGATTTGTGTTCTCCACCTGGCTGTTCCCCGAGACTCCAGTCCGCAGACCTATTGTATCTGTCTCGTTTTCCTTTTATTTATTGAGATTCGAGACTCTGCTCTTTCCCCTAAACCTGCTTGATGGCAGCTAAGCCTCCTGGCTGTGCACATCACATGCTCTCTCTCCCTCTGTAGACCAGGGTGGACAGTTTCCCAGACGGGTCTCTTAGCTAGCAGAAGGGCAGCTTCCTGAGGGCGGAGGCAAGTGCTAGCTAGCTCGGGCTGCCCAGTGGCTGTGGGGATTTGGGGCTTTGTTGAAGGCTTCTTGCTTTTCTTACGGCCTGTCCCCCTGGGACCCGTCTTTTCTGTCAGCCTCTCTGCATATACGATTCATCTCATACTTGTTACTGCTGTTTATCTCAGTGTCCAGAGATATTCAAGACAGTCTTCTCTCTCCGTCACCCCTTGCCTCCTGCCCCAGATGTGGTCCTAGATGGGCCCTCTCAACTCTTTTCTTTGGATGACCTGCCCTGTCATCTAGGGGAATCCCAAGCATTCTGGCAGGCCTTCCTGGTGAACCAACCTGGCCTTTGGGCTGAGCTTTGCAACGTCAGCAAGTCCCTTTAGTGCCTGATGTGCAGTTGGAGCTTTTGATCCTATGCTGTTGAAGAGTATATGTGTGTGCCAGTGCATGCAGACATGTGGCTCTCTCTGCGCTGTGTGGATACAAGACTGGTTTATATACCTGTGCCCTGCCAGTGTACCTGCATGGTTCTGTGAGTCTGCCCGTGTGCACATCTGCTGTTTTTACTTTATTTATTTATTTATTTATTTATTTATTTATTTATTTGGCCGCAGTTAGTTTCTCTATGTAGCCTTGGCTGTCCTGGAACTCACTCTGTAGACGAGGCTGGCCTTGAACTCAGAGATCCACCTGCTTCTGCCTCCTGAGTGCTAGGGTTACAGGCATGTGCCACCACTGTCTGGCTTATGTGTACATATTTGTTTGTGTTCCTGTGTTATGTTATGTTCTGTCTACATAGGTTGTGCGTGCGAGTGTATTCATGCATGTCGATGTATGTGTGGGGATGTGCAAGTTGTACAAGTTCCTGTGCAGAAAAACTGTGTGTACAGTGCCTGGCACACAGTAAGTGGTCCTGGCTCAATTTCCAGGGAGGCAATGGTGCCGTGAGGAGACTGAAGGGAAAGCTCAGAGGGAGGAAGCTGTCAGGCTTTGAAGAGTGAGAGAGGAGGGGAACGGTGAAGGGGTCAGGACCCCGAAGGTACCTGGGCCCTTGTGGCTGTGGATGTTAGTGGTCCTGTCAGGTCCTAGGCTCTGGGCAGCTGGCGGCAGGTGCAGAGCTGTGAGCATAGGCTACACGATGCTCATTCATCTGTTTCCCTTTGCTCCTGTAGCTTCCACTGGGCCCACGAGATGGGTGCTCTTCTGGACGCCCCCTCCCCTGGCAGGGGCCGAGGACACTGCTGCTGCGCAAAAACCTCCAGGATGGCTTTGGTTTCACCCTGCGTCACTTCATTGTGTATCCACCCGAGTCAGCCGTACACTGCAGCCTGAAGGTACCTCAGCTTGCCAGTGCCTGGCCGCTATGTGGGAGGGGGAGCTCCATGGGAGAGAAGAGCTAGTTGGCCTATCCTAGCTACCTGTCTGTCAGAGGAGTCCCTGCGGGTCCGGCCTGGCTCATTCAGAGCCACAGTAAGAGGGGAGCTTTAAGGAGGCAGTACTCAGTGTTCGCTGAGCCTAAGACCCTTGCTCCGTGACTGTGAACAAACTCCCTAACTTTTCTGGACTGGGTCTTACCAGGGGGTGCAGAGGTGAGAAGTCAGTATGTGCAGAGCTGCATGTGTCTGTGTGACACACAGACACACACACACACACAGATACACACACACACACACAGATACACACACACACACACACACACTGTCTCTGGAAAAGGGAATGATCATTTTGGGTAATGGGCTCCTTGTTCACTTGTCCACTGGTCTTGACCTGGGTCATCTCTTCAGGGACCCCCCCCCCTTATTTGCTGGAAAGAGTCCTGGGGGAGGGGTCCAAGGGCCCCCGGGTCTTAGTCCTAACTCAATCCTGTGTTGTTGTGGATTTGGTCACTGTGGATTTAGAGCCATCTCACCACTCTGTGACTCAGTTTCTCCTGAAGGCTGCTTTGCCTTGACCCCTAAGAGCTTTTCCATCCCTAATACAGATGCCTCAGACTCTGAATCATAGAGCCAGAACTTCTCACAAGGCCACCAACTGGAAAGAGAGTCCCTGAAAACAAAGGGTGTGGAAGACAGGAGGGTAACTAGGCAGCAGTGGGGCTCCCAGCCTCCCTGCCTGCAGAGGAGAGAAATTTCTAGTAGAGTCCGTGAACCCCTCTCTCTCCTTCCCCCAGGGCTGGATCAGCCTGCACAACTGCTGGGGAATTATTGCTTGGGTACCTTGACCCCACCTGCCACACAACCAAAGCATTAGGTTTCCCTGCATGTCTCTGCACCTCGTATGCCTGCTGGCATGGGTGTGGGTAGTGTCTGCAGGCTGTGGTGAGTGTGTAGGTCTGACGCATGCTGTGTGGCTTTCATATGTATATGAATCTTTGATACTAGGATCATCACTGTCATTGGCTATGGCTATGCCTAAGCCTCGGATGACCAAGGGCACCAGCCCCTTCACTCCTGGAACCCCTGGTCCTACTCTTCCTTCTTTCTAGCTCCTGCCACCTTCTCTTAGGACACTGTGGCAGTGACAGAGGCTGTGCTCTCGCGTGTTGGGCTCGCTTTCTCATGGGTCACTGGCCAACTCTGGGGCAAGACAAGCCAGGATTGCTCCCTCCCTTTCTAAAACCTGCCCTGGACTGAGAGATGTTCTCATCCTGAGGCAGTAGGAGGGAGCCTGCAGTGAGCTTAGCTGTCCAGATGCACCTGTTTGCCTCTGCCACCCGCTGCCCATGCTGTCAGCGCCATCAGTGGGCATGCACTCACTGGAAATCCAGCAGCGCCCAGCAACCTTCCTGGTGCACCTTGACCTGACTGGGCCGCCAATAACCAGTACCCTCACCGGGATGGACCCCTGGCCCTCCTAGCAGCTCCCCCTCACCCCTGTAGGTAGCTTCAAGAACCCTGCACCTTGCCTGACACCCACTTCTGCTTATCAAAAACCTTTCCTGGCCTCTTTTTCTTTCCTTTCAGACCAGAATGGTTTAGTCTGACTTCACCACTTGCTGGTGTTGGCTCAGCATATCCAGCCCTAAGTGTGCACCCCTCCCCCTTGCTAATCGGACCTCCCAGCACATTCTCTGAGAGAGATAGCCCTGTTTACACTCGTCAGGCTACTTATCTTTGTCCTCCTGGGTCCTCTGCATGTGTGTTGGGGACCTCCTCCCTTGGGTTACAAGGGACCTTCTCCCTAGGGGAAGAGGGCATGAATCCCTGGTAGACTGGATGTTCTTGGAAGCCTGGGATGCTAGTGCAGTGGGACTGGCACATCTGAGAATAGTGTATATACTGAGTGGACATTGTTCTGAGCCGGACTCTGACCACTCAGTCTTCTTGCTGTTGGCTGGTTGGAAGGTGACAAGGGTTAGAGTGGGGATCTCAGCAGGATGCTGCTGCTGCTGGGGGCTGAACAGGTGCCACACCCATCTCTCTGTTCCCTGCAGGAGGAAGAGAATGGAGGCCGAGGAGGAAGAGGAGGAGGAGGAAGAGGAGGAGGAGGTAAGGGGGTGGAACCAGGGTGGGGCAGGGCTTCAGTTTCTCTCCTGCACTCCAGTGGGCCCCACCCTCTTCCCCCCCCCCCCCAAGACAGGGTTTCTCTGTGGTTTTGGAGCCTGTCCTGGAACTAGCTCTTGTAGACCAGGCTGGTCTCGAACTCACGGAGATCCGCCTGCCTCTGCCTCCCAAGTGCTGGGATTAAAGGTGTGCGCCACCACCGCCCGGCCCCCACCCTCTTCTTGTCCACACCTCTAATCTTTCTCCTCTTGGTTCCTGGCTAGGCTAGCTCCAGGCATCTCCTCCTCACTCTCTGTTCTCCTCCCCATTTCCCCCTCTCATGGTTGTCTTCCTATGGGCCTGTCCCTCCCATAGCCATCTGATACTGAGTACTCTGAGTGACAGATCCCCATCTGGTCCTACCCTCCCTCTACTTTCTCCCAGAACAAAGTCTAGGTTAAGGCTGCAGGATCTGCGCATCAGGGTTGGGGTGTACTGAGCATAGGTTCATCTTGTGGGTGGAGACAATGGACAGTGAGGTCGTGAAAGGAATAGTGAGACCCTAAGGCATGTCTTCAGTGTGAGCCTAACTTGCCTTACTGTTACCTTTGCTATCTTTTTGTTTGTTTTTTGAATCAGAGTTTTTCTGTGTAGCCTTGGCTGTTCTGGACTCACTCTGGTAGACTAGGCTGGCCTTGAATTCAGAGAGATTGGCCTGCCTCTGCCTCCCAATTGTTGGGATTAAAAGAGGGTGTCTCCACTGCCTGGCCCACTTTTCCTATCTTAAGAGTCCTTTGCTTGGGGCTGGAGAGGTGGCTCAGTGGTTAAGAGCATTGCCTGCTCTTTCAAAGGTCCTGAGTTCAATTTCCAGCAACCACATGGTGGCTCACAACCATCTGTAATGAGGTCTGGTGCCCTCTTCTGGCCTGCAGGCATACTCACAGACAGAATATTGTATATATAATAAATAAATAAATATTTAAAAAAAAAAAAAGAGTCCTTTGCTGGCTCTCGAGCTTCCCAAATGTTAAAGCAGACCTTCCCAGACAGGCAGCTCTCCTGCCCTGCCTCTGCCTGTGGGCAGCCGCGGGGACATGATCCTCCTGAGTCCCCATGCCACTGGAGGAGAAGGAGCCCACTGTCCTAGCACAGGTTCCAGTGATGGAGTCTTGTTGGCAAGTGATGGAGTTAGTATCCATCCTGTGCTCATCCCAGCATCCCAGGGTTCTCATAATTCTGCCTGGAGCCCTTGACCCAGGAGGAGGAAGAAGAGTGGGAGAATATTGGGTTTCTCTCTGGTCCTGTGATACGTCCTCTCTCCATACATGTGAGGCCTCACCAAGCTTGTACCTTTTTAAAAAGAATTCAAATTTTAAAAAGTCAAGTGCATTTAAAAGAGTATTTTATGTTTGTATGTGCCTGGGTATATGTCTCTTTGTGCACCATATATGTGCAGGAGCCCAAGCATGTTAGATGAGGGCACCAGATGCCCTGGAACACGAGTCACAAGCAGTTGTGAACTGCCATGCCACATGTGTGCTGGGAACCAAACCCAGACCCCATACCAGAGCAGCCCGTGCTCTTACCCTCTGACCCACCTCTCCAGTCCAGATTAGGGCCTCTTTTTGAGGATTATGAGTGTGTGTGCCCGGGATAATGCCGGAGTACGCTTGTACCGTGATTGGTGTGTGGAGATGAGAGGGTGACTTGGTGGCGTTAGCTCTCTGCTTCCACCTTTATGTGGGTTTCAGGGACTGAATTCAGACCATGCAGATGCCTTTCCCTGAGCCATCTTGTCAGCCCCATAGGGGACCTCCTGTATGGAGCCCTTCCCTGTGTCTTATGCATTGTTTGTTACATCTGTGTAACAGAGAACTCTAGAAGGGCAAGGGCTGTGTGTACATATTGTGTGGTGTGGCTTCTAGTACAGAAGAGGGGCTCAGCTCATGGCTGTGGGCAGCTCTTTATGTGTCCTTGGTGGTGTCCTTCTCCTGCTGTGGGACCTTGTGTGGCTGTGGGCATAGGTCCTATGGAAGCGCGGTCATTGCATGCTTGTGTCTGTGTGTGGTCATCCTCTGAGTGTGTCCCCTGTATGTATAGCTATACATGGGTGTGGCCTTCAGCAGCCACGCCCAGCTAACCTGGCTGATGCCCACCAGGACCCTCCCCCCGGCACCGCCTGGAGCCTATGGACACCATCTTTGTGAAGAATGTGAAGGATGGTGGCCCCGCCCATAGGGCAGGGCTTCGCACAGGTAAGCCTGCCCACTCCTCTGGGGCTCCCTCCCTTTCCTTCTCACTGTGTTGGGGTTCTTGAACCTAGACACCACCGAGGAAGTTCCTCTCCTCTCACTGTCATTCATGCTTGGTCCAGGGGTAGCCTCCCCCCCTGCTTTGGACTCTGACATGTGGTCCCATCCCTTGTCCCTAGGAGACCGGCTGGTGAAGGTGAATGGGGAGAGCGTCATTGGGAAGACATACTCCCAAGTCATAGGTCTGATCCAGAACAGGTGAGCTGCCGACCTTCTTCCTTCCCCAACCTGGGCCCTGCAGTTGGATCCCTCTCCCCCGGACCCCGCTGCCTCCGGGCTGACTCTCTCTTGTCTCTGCAGTGATGACACCCTGGAGCTCTCCATCATGCCCAAGGATGAGGACATCCTCCAGCTGGTGAGTCCCTCTGTCTGCATGGAGGGCCCCAGTGGGAGAGAAGAGAAGGAAATAGCCTGACATTGCTCAACTGGGGTTTCCAGGCCCATCCCTGGGCTGCGGCCGCTTGTTGCTTCACTCAGGGCTGCTCTGTGCTAGGGAGACAGGAGGTACTGGCCTTGGTAGGCAGGATTCCTGCCAGGGTATCTGAGAGGGTGGCTCAGCGGGCCCTGCCAGCCTGGCATGTTCTTGTTTGCTCCTGTGAGAGGTGCCTGCTCCCTGTACCCCCTGCCCACTTGGCCTGAACGAGCACGGCTCTGCAGATGCACACACCAAAGAGCACTCTTCAGCACATCCCACAGTCACAGACACTGCTTCATACAGAGCAGGACACTCATCCACAGCACGGTATGACTCAGCGCCATGTAAGACGCACACGCATTGCAGGCCCAGGCAAACAGGCCCTCTGTCTCAGTGTCACCATGGTTCCCCCTCTGTGCCAGTGTAGCACACGGCAAGATCTCACAGCAGTCTGACTTGCACCTTGGGCTTGTAACACAAACACCGCACACATCTGGATTCTGAGGTGCCGTAATGTAGACACACACTGGCGTGTTATTGCAGTGCTGCCCGCAGCTGCCTCAGTGTGCGGCAGCCCTTCTCAGGTACCTGTGCTTAGTGATATCGCAGGATCCTAAGTTCAGGCCCATGGGGATCTAAACTCTGAACCCATCACCCCCAGCGCCTCAGCACGCTCAGAACATGATGTGGAGGGTGCCACACATGTATTGTGTGAAACAAACCCAAAGCCCTGTGTCTGGAGCCTGGAACACCCTCCCCTTTGCCTCGTGTCCTGTTCTTGGTCTGATGAATCCTACCCAGATGCCAGCTTGCTTGCTCCTTAGGTCACTGCCCCTCAGAGGATGGCTGAGGGCCAAGCCCCAGAAGCTCGTAGCTGCTGTGCTGGCTTTGGCTGTAGCTGTGTCACTGTAATGACAGGGCCACACTTGGCATGATGCCTCCATGGGAACCTCCATTCCTGACCTCAAATGTCCCATTGGTCTTCCTGGAGATGAAGAGGAAAGACTGGAGGGGATGGCTTACCCCAGGTCTTAAAGAGTTTGCCTGTATGCCAGACTTGAGGCAAGGCCATTATGAGAGAGTAGCAGGACATGACCCTGGGGTACCCTGGCTCAGTCCAGCTCTCAGATCAAAGGGGTGGCAAGGGCAGCAGCCTTGAATCCTGCCAGACCTAAACCCAAGTGGGCTGCCAGCCCCAGATGTCAACATCTGGGAGCTTCCACTACCCTACCATCTCCAGGCAGCCGGAGGGTGGGGCCCAGGCATTCCTGTGGTTGGGAGCCAAGGCTGGAGGCCAATCGGGCGGCGGCAGTTGCTGACGCCACCACCGACGCGGCAAGTCCCCTCCACACCCATCCTCCCTCCTCCTACCGCCAGGCAGCCGACAGAGAGCCGGGTGGTGGAGAGGGGGAGCTTCAGGGAGAGCTAACTGAGGGGACTGAGGGACCCAAACCAGCAGGGCAGGGGCTGTGGTGGGAGGCAGCAGGGTAGCAGACACGGGTTGGCGGGATGCTGCCTCCGCCACCGTGATGCTGGGAGCTCCGGGAGCCAGCGGGATGGCAGGAGGGAGAGGTATGTGTTGCTGGCCCAGTATGCCAGGCTGGAGGGGCCGAGTGTTCGGGGGTGTGGTTAGCTGGTCCTTGTCACATGATGTTTGTGTTTGGGACTGGAGGGGTAGTTATTTGTGTATCTCATTGTGTGTGCTGCGTGTGTTAGGGTGTGTATCTTGTCTGTGATGTGTAGTATGTGTGTGTGTTTGGCTCACCCTCCCACCCTTTGCTTCTACATCCTGAGACAGCCCCCTCAGCTCATCTAGTGCTGGACTGGGTCAGGGACACAAGACTGCTGTCCCTGGGGGGCTGCCTCCTTATTTGGCTGAGCCTAGGCGCCAGCCCTGTCACTCCTCAGCAATGCAGCGTCAGCTTTAGCAGCCAGTGCCAAATTCCAGGCCTAGGGGTGGCCCGAGGTGGCCCAAGGCCCCTTAGTCCGTCCAGCCCCTTCTCTAAGCCTGCTTCTGGGGAGCAAGAGATGGTCATGTTCTTCACCCTAAGACTCAAGCCCTGGGCCCTGGCTTACACCACCCTATATTGAAGGGGCAGTGGGCTCTTCCAGCCTCTGCCCACCCTCAGACCACCTCTCCTTGGACACACCCCTTAGCCAGCTTTCTACTGTTTTCTTCCACCTCCAGTTTTCTGTCCATTTCCCCAGCACTCCAGAGGCTGTGGGCATCGCTGGGCATAAAGGAACAGTAGGCGGTGGAGGACAGGATGGGGGAGGACCCTAGCGAGCAGATGCTGGAATGTTTGTGGCTAAAGGCTGTCCTTGTTATAAGTCTTAGAGAAATCTGACTATTTCTTGAGAGAGAGAGAGAGACAGAGAGACAGAGAAAGAGAGAGATATTCTTATTTCTTTGTCCTTCCTCAGGACTCTCCTGGAGCATACCCTCATCTCCTCAGGATGCCCTTACTTAATCCTCTCCCTTCCACTCCCTGCTGAGGACTTTGGTATTTTAGGGCTGTCTCATTTCTCTTCTGAGTCCAGTCTGCTCATGCTTCTATGCCTCTGTTTCCGGCCAGGCCTACTCCCAGGATGCCTACCTGAAGGGCAACGAGCCGTATTCTGGAGAGGCCCGCAGCATCCCAGAACCACCTCCACTCTGCTACCCACGGAAGACCTATGCCCCGCCAGCCCGGGCCTCTGCCTGGGCCACTATGGTGCCTGAGCCTGTCTCAGCACTACCCACGGATCCCCGGAGTCCTACTGCCTGGAGTGACCCAGGGGCCTGTGTCCCATCTGCCACCCGTGCCCACCTGGACAACTCTTTATTGGGAATGAGCCAGCCCCGCCCAAGCCCTGGTGCCTTTCCCCACCTCCCTTCAGAGTCCCGGACGCCCCGTGCCTTCCCAGAGCCTGGCAGCCGGGTGCTTCCCAGCAGACTGGAGTGCCAGCAGGCTCTGTCACACTGGCTGTCAAATCAAATACCCCGCAGGGCGGGGGAGAGACGGTGCCCAGCCATGCCACCACGGGCCCGCAGTGCCTCCCAGGACCGGCTGGAGGATGTGACTACCCACCACCCATGGCCCTGCTCCACCTCCCAGGATGCCTTGAGCCAGCTGGGCCAGGAGGGTTGGCACCGAGCTCGCTCAGACGATTACCTGAGCCGGGCTACCCGCTCTGCTGAAGCACTGGGGCCAGGAGCACTGGTGTCACCTCGCCTTGAACGCTGTGGTTGGACTCCCCAGCGTCCATCTGCCCGCACCTCTGCTTGTCCTTCTCGGGACCTGTCAGGGCCCCAGGCCCCTCCTTCATCTGGCCTGCAGGGTCTGGATGATATCGGGTACATTGGGTATCGGAGCTATAGCCCATCATTCCAGCGCCGGACTGGTCTCCTGCATGCGCTTTCCTTCCGGGACTCACCTTTTGGAGGACTTCCCTCCTTCAACTTGGCCCAATCTCCTGCACCATTCCCACCGGAGGCCTCTGAACCACCTAGAGTCGTCCGGCCAGAACCTAGCACCCGAACCCTGGAACCTCCTGCAGAGGATCACCGTGATGAGGTGGTCCTGAGGCAGAAGCCTCCAACGGGTCGCAAGGTCCAGCTGACCCCTGCAAGACAGATGAACCTTGGATTTGGTGATGAGTCCCCAGAGCCAGAGGCCAGAGGAGAACGCCCAGGCAGGAAAGTGGCCCCTTTGGCCACTACAGAAGACTCTCTGGCTTCTATCCCCTTCATTGGTGAGTGGTGTTCCAAGCAGCTGGCTATGGATCCCCTTCTCTGTCCTTTTGTGTCCCCACTACCTGTCTACTGTGCCGTGACTGGGCTGTGCCGATGGGATCATCTGGGTTTGACCATTCTCCCCACTTCCATTCATCTTTCAGTCCAGCTTTTCTTTCCTCCCTCCCTTCGTCCATCTTTCCTCTTTCCTTTCTGCCTTCCCTTGTTCATTCATTTGTTGTTCTTAACTTTCCTCTTTCCTTCCTTCCTCCTCTTCTTCCTTCCACCCTTTGTGTCTTTCATTCTTTGTTTTTCCCACTTGTCCTACATTTCTCCAACAAATACTTACGTCAGGCACTGTGCGAGACTTCTGACTTCCCTGGGGGAGTGGATGGGCAGACAGAAAGTACATGGACAGGCTCTGTGGATGGGGAAGGGCTCCGTGGCCTAAATGGGTGTGGTCAGCACTGGGAATATTGAAAAAAAAATTGGTTAAGAAGGATTCGAGGTAGATGGAGGAAGAGTGTTCAAAGAGAAAGATGGAACCGTGTAGAGCCTGCAGAGAGAGGCAGAGTGCTCTTCCGGGCCATGTGGTTCTTTCCTGTCCAGGGCCAAGCTTGGATTTCACCCGAAGAACAGAGGAGGCTGTGGTGGCTGTCTGTAGAGTGGGAGGGGGAGAAGGCAGCGAGGCGAGGGTGATCCCCAGCTCTCTGGCTTGGGAGTGCAGAAAGAATAAGAAAAGGGTTAGGGCTGTGAGGGTGCAGGCTGGGCTGGGCTGGGGGCTTTAGAGAAAGCCTGGAGTGTAAGATGGTGATGATGGGCCTAAGACCTGGGACTGAGTTTGGAGCTGAGCAGGCCTGGGAATTGAAGAAGAAGTTCAGACAGGATGGTGTGAAGCCGTCAGCAGCCTGCAGTGGGGATACAACCCTGTTTCAGTACATTCTCGCCTAGCCACTGTCAGGTGTTCCTGTCTACGGGGACAACACAAGGCTTGTCCCCAGCCACCAGTCTGCTAGAGTGCTGTCTGTGTTTTAGGGACCTGCTCCAAAGGGGGTGGCTCAGCCCCCGCTAAGAGGAGGTACTTCCCTGCCACACTGTGGTGGGCGAGGCCCCGTGGGGAGTGGGCATGTTGCCAGAAATGCCTTCAGAAAGGAGCTGAAGGGTTTGCAGCTTGTTTGCCAAAGCCTGATGAGACTCGGGTATTGAAGCAGCCTGTGTCCTTCACACCTTCCTCCCTCTGCTGGCAGATGAGCCCACCAGTCCCAGCATTGACCTCCAAGCCAAGCATGTCCCTGCCTCTGCCGTGGTCTCCAGTGCTATGAACTCAGCCCCTGTCCTGGGCACCAGCCCATCCTCACCAACCTTCACCTTTGCCCTCAGCCGCCATTACTCCCAGGACTGCAGTGAGTATCTCTACCCTGTGCCAGCCCCTCCCCTGCTGCCTGGTCCCTGTGGGTCTTCTGCCCAATGTTGGTTTGCTTCCAGGTGGTTTTTACTTCTTCTGGGACCCCATGGGAGATCCCACCCTGACCCCAACCTGAAGGGAGGGCTCCTAGGGTAGCTCCCAACCCGCTTCTTGCTAATCCTGAGGCCTTGTATGGGCACCTTTTCAGGCAGCATCAAGGCAGGCCGCCGCTCCTCCTATCTTCTGGCCATCACCACAGAGCGTTCCAAGTCCTGTGATGACGGACTCAACACCTTCCGGGATGAGGGCCGAGTGCTCCGGTGAGGCCCTGCCTGTCTGGGGTGGGGTAGTTTCTGTTCTCTTAGGTTGGGCCATGGGTTTGGGTGGGTGATGAGAATGAGGGCCACCCACAGTCCTCATCTTGGGTCTTTGCTTCCCAGGCGCCTTCCCAACCGGGTCCCCAGCCTACGGATGCTGCGGAGCTTCTTCACCGATGGGGTAAGCCAGCAAAACGTGTGTGCATTTGAGCCAGTGCTCTTAACCACGGAGCCGTCTCTCCAGCCCTTGGTCTTCCTAGGACAGGGTCTTGGTAGACCTTGAAGACAGGGTTTGAGTCCAGCCTGGCCTCCAGCTTGTGACCTTCTGCCTTAGCCTCCTGAGTGCTAGGAACCCTGTGCCACAGTTGTACTTCTGTAGGGCCCCCTGAGACTTGCTCTGAATCATTCCTCACAGCTGCTGCTTCCTGTCTGTCTCTCTGTGCACTTTCCTCGCGTGCATCATGCACATGTCTTTTATCACCTTAAAGACACGGCCATGGCCGCCTGGCTCCTCTTTATCACTTCCTCAGCTTACTGAACTCTCCCTGGATGTGCCAGCTCTGAGGCTGGATTCCTGTTGACACCATCACTTCCTGTTTAACTCCTGGTGGGCTTGACTACCTGTCCCATCACTACTTTGGTCTTTGTTGATGTTCCCACTTCCCCTGTTTACTTAACTCCTTATTGCCACAATGGCTTCCCGTTTCCTCAATTCCTTCAAGGCTGTAAAACTGAGGGAAGGCCCGTGTTGGCTTTTCCAGCGTGGGGAGGCAAGCATTCTGCTGGCAGATCAGACCCTTTCCTCCTTCCTGGCTTCTTCATGAGGTCTCATGACCTCAACACAAATGGTCCAGAGAGGACAAGCAAGGCCCATGAGGTCACACAGTACGTCAGAGTACAGCACAGACAAACGCCAGGCCTATGTGGCCTGTGTAGTCCATGGGGTTCCTGAGATGCCGGTACTATGGGAGCCACCCTAAATTGCCTTCTGTTTTTTCCCTACAGTCTCTAGATAGCTGGGGCACCTCTGAAGATGCTGATGCCCCCTCTAAGCGACACTCAACCTCTGACCTCTCAGATGCGACCTTCAGTGACATCAGGAGAGAAGGCTGGTTGTATTATAAGCAGATCCTCACCAAGAAGGGGAAGGTAAGGTGGCCTGGGGAAGGAGGGCCAGGCTTGCATGGAAGGTGGCTCTCACAGGACTTTCCAGGTTCTCTTATACCTGCCCTGTAAAACAAACAAACAAAAAACCTACCTTAGGCTGTAGCCTGAGGACTCAAGGTTAGATGGCTGCCAGGATGAACTTGGAGAGAGGGGAATTACCAAATCACTGTGAAGGAGGGTAACAGAGAGGCGCTCCTGACTGTGAAAGCAAGCTATGTTGGAATTCTGACCAAACCATTTTTCAATGACCCTGAATGGCCATCAAGGCTTATGGTAAAGGAGCAAGGCCAGGGTGATGCTGAGGCCCAAGAAGGAAAAAGAAGTCCATTTTTTCAGGGCCCTTTGAGGTCTTCAAGGGCAACTGAAGCTTAAGGGCAACTGAAACCCTTAGCAGTGTTAGAGGTTTCAGATGCTCATGTATCTTCCTGAGGTGAGTTAGTGAGGGATGCCTGGAGTAAGAAGACCATTTAGAAGCCACCACAGGATCCAGGTGAGAGTCAAGGGCCTGTGGGAGTGGGGGAGGAGGTGGGCAGGGGGTTCAAATAGAATCCGAAGAGAAGGTGGGGCCCTGATCTGCCAGGCCTGAACTTAAGTCCCAGGCTAGGGGCCCTGGGCTGGGGAGTGGGAGGAAAAGAAGGCAGGATGGTTCTTGATAGCATGGCCTGTTTCTCTGCAGGCTCTCTCCCTTGTGCTTGTGACTCTCTCTGTAAGGCAAGCTGACTAATGCCTTTCCTAACTGGCTGCTAGGCATTGAAAGACATGATCTGAACAAAGGGTGTTCTGTACTAGGCAAGGTGAGATGGCTCTGCACTCCAAGCTGTTTGGGAGGCTGAGACAGGAGGATAGAGAGTTCATGACTTTTTAGGCTACAGAGTAAGTTCAGTGACAGCCTGGGCAACTTATTAAAATTCTGTCTCAAAATAAAATGTGCCCAGGCTGTGGTGGTGCACGTGTTTAATCCCAGCATGTGGGAGGCAAAGGCAGGTGGATTTCTGAGTTTGAGGCCAGTCTGGTCTACAGATCAAGTTTCAGAACATTCAAAGCTACACAGAGAAACCCTGCCTCTAAAAACAAAAAGTTAAATAAGTAAATAAATTTTGAAACAAGGGCTGGGAATATAGATTATTGGTAGAATGTTTGCGTAGCAGGCATTAGGGCCTGGTTTTAAGCCTTAGTCACAACACACACACACACAGACACACACACACACACACACACACACACACACACACACACACACACACACAGTGTTTCTTATGGGCTGTGCTTACAGAACTCTTTCCTGACCTATGGAAGGGCCTGGGCTCCATTCCTATTATTGCAGATAGAGTCAGGGGGAAGTGGGGCTGGAGTTATCAGAGCTTGACACTTGGGGTTGTTCTTCTGCCTCACTGCCATTACAGGCATCCTACGATATTTAGGGGGGATGACTCCAGAAGCCCCCGTGGGGATACCAGACATCCATGAAGGCTCAAGTCCCTTATATAAAGCAAATTAGTATCTGCATGCAGCTGACGCAATCCTCCCATACTCTGTAAGTCATCTCTAGATGACTTCTGCCTCATTCTATATAATGCCGTGTAAATAGCTGTTAGAGTGGGTTGTTTATGAAATGCGGAGGGGAAAAGTCCGTACCCCTTAGTACAGATGCATGGTTTTTCTCTGAGTTTTTAATCCATGGAACCTATAGGAGGGACGCCTCTAGGGCGGTACCTGGAAAGCACAAGCTTTGAAGTAGCCGGACTTTGAATTCCTACACACTGCTGCTGTGGATGACTGTAGGAGTCACCTTAACTTCCCCCAGCTGTAAGATGAGTCAAGAGGGCAGAAGTGGAGGCCGGGGAGCACTGGAGTTCACATACACAAGGCCTCCCGCTCTGAGGGTCTGTTGAGTTTCTAGGGACTTAGGTGCGGGAGCCAGCTTGCCTCATCCTGCCCTCTTGGGGTTGATGACCACAGAGAAAGTGCTAATTGCTCCTCAATGACAGGTGCACCCACCATCAGTACAGGGAGTTTAGAGGCTTAGCAAGGTGGGGTTTAGCATGTCTGGGAGGCTGTGACCCGAAGCTGTGGGAGTCTGTAGTAGAGAGGGAGTGGGTGGAAGAGAGTATCCTGGGGGAAACTCCCTCACTAAGGGCTGAAGGGAAGCTCAGAGGAGAGTTCTGGGAGCCAGGCTGCCTGGAGAGCCCAGAGCATATGGTAGAAGGTGGAGTGGGGGCTTGATACCCTTAGAACTTCCCTGTCCTGTGATATGTGACACAGGAGACTAGGTGTTGGCATCATTGCTGTTGTTTATGTGACCAAGGTCCTGGGACCGGACCAAGGGCTCTCTGTAAGAGATTTTAGGGAGAAGGTTGGCCGATGGCCTCTGGGGCCAAGGATGACAGAAAATAGGCTGAGGTTCCTGACTTCCTGACTTGGCTGGCGGGAGGGACACCCGCTTCAGTTTCTGGCCACTTGAGGACCAGACTTGGGAAGAGGAAGCCCTATGACCCTCCACACTGTGGCTAAGGTCCTGTGAATGGAAGCATGTAGGTATGGCATACAGGGAGGCCCAGCTGAAGGTCAACTCAGTCTACCACGTGGCCCAAGTGCCTATGGCCTTAGGTACAGCGAGGCAAAGACCAGGTAGTCTTTTGTTTTTTCGAGAGAAGGTTTCTCTGTGTAGCCCTGGCTGTCCTGGAACTTGCTCTGTAGACCAGGCTGGCGTCGATGTCAGCTCCATCTGCTTCTGCCTCTCCAGTGCTGGCATTAAAGACCAGCCCCACAACTGCATCTTGACAGGAAGTGAGATCTGGTAGGTGAGACTGGCTAGGAAACTAAAAAGACCTCAGAAGATGGGAGTCACTCCAAGAAGGGGTGAACTGGGAGGGGCAGGGGGCTGTGTGGCCTGTGCACGCAGAGCCTGGTGTGGAAATATCCTCTGGGCCTGTGGTAGAGAAGTATCTTACTGACATTTCTCCCAGGGAGCTTGGCCCCAGCTTCAGTGTTCTCTGAGCAGGGAAGGCACTGGCTTTTTGGCTCACTGATGAGTTATGAAGTGTAGGGGCTTCCTCCCACTCTCTTGCTGGCCAGAACCCAGTGTTATTTGTTTACCTGGTGCCATGCCTAGGGACTAAAGGGTTCTGGAGTCAGCTGCAGACCCTAGGTCTGTCTGGGGTCCTGTTTTCTTACCGCATGTCATCTACGCTAGTAGTCCCAGCCTCTCTTTCCCACCCTCTGCCTGCTTTAGTGACCACCAGTGGCCAGGCAGAGGATGGGCACTTGCTTGTGCTATTCCTTATGCCAGGGTCAAAGTTGAGGGACATGGCCATGGACACTTGCCGCTTAACTCTCAGTGTTTGTTAGCAGTGACATTAATGCCAGGAAGAGACTTGACTTATTCAGGGTTATCCAGCTGGTTTGGTTTCAAAGGGGCCCTTGGGGCCACCTCATGCTAATAACATGGTCATTCTCTTGGAACAGGAGTCTAATTTATTACATTAGTATTAGGGTTGCTCCAGTTGGCACTCTCTTGGCCCAGTAGCTCTGTGATGGTACACTAGGCTCATGCATTGGGATCTACCCTAAGGGAAGCTGGGCATGGCTGCTTCAGGCCTGCTCTCTAGAGGGCCCGGGAGCCCCCCCCCCCCATCAGGACACAGGGCATACTCAATATTAGCTAATGAACATTTGGCTTCCACCTGCCCTGGGGTTGGAGCACCTGTGCCAGCAGCTTGCCATGCACCCAGGAAACTCACAGCCGGAACCTGAGATTACGGGGCTATCTGCAGGGCATCACGTAGTCAGAGGCATTTATCAGGCCGCTGATGCTGGTGACTTGGAAGGGTCAGGTGAAGGAGGAAGCCACATAAAGTGAGAGACGCTGAACGCTTGGGAGTCCGAGGCATGAAGATTAGGAATTCAAGTACATCTGGGTATGGCAGCCCACGCCTTTAGTCCAGCACTTGGGAGGCAGAGGCAGGCCGATCCCTTAGATTGAGGCCAGTCTGGTCTATGGAGCAAGTTCTGGGACAACCAGAGCAGAGTTCTAGGACAGCCAGGGCTAAGGGCTGGGGAATCTGGCTCAGTGTAAAAGGCTTAACCTGACATGTACATACAAGTCCTGGGTTCAGTCTCTAACACAGCAGAGAAGACAACAGGGTGAGATGACTAGCTGGCCCAGCAGGTGAGGGCGCTTCCTGCCGAGCCTGCGCTTCATCCCTGGGACCTGCATGGTGGAGGGAGGACTCGGTCGTGCAAGTTGTCCTTTGACCTTTGCTGGCATGCCACGGCACACCCCAGTTTCCCCGTCCATATAAAATAAATAAGAAATGGGCCGGGGGAGAGAAGATAGGCTGCAGGAGAAGACGAGCTAGTGCGCGGGCCCTGAGACCAGGCGCTGGGAGGCAAAGGCCCGGTGGCTTGACAGACCGAGGAAGCAGGGAGATGATTTGGAGAGGTCACGATGGGACCTCAGGACATTCTGTTTGGTTCAAGGAGCTACCCGAAGGAGAGGCAAGCTCACTGTAGAAATGGTGGTGGGGCAGCCTCCTGGAGGGCCAAGGCCGGGGGGGGGGGGGGGGAAGGTTGTTGCTGTTGTCTAGGTGAGAGGAGTCACTGAGGCGGGCAGGTGGTACCAGGTGGGGACAGATGACACTCTGAAAACAGGAGAGTTGATTTCTGATGAGCTGGGTGTCAAGGGCAACTCCCAGGTTTCAGGCAACTGGGTGGATGGACTGAGCTGGGAAAGGTGACATGAGGGTGGAGAACAGGTTTGAGGGCAGAGCCGCTTGCACTACAGTGCGCAAGGAGCATGGGGCCTACCCATGTGACATGCAGATTGGGGAAGGGGTTGTTGCTGAGCCATCTATAAGCCATTCAAGCTTGGGCTGGTGCCTACTTGCAGGCCGACACTGTACAGTTGGGAGTTGCCATCAGCAGTCGATTGTGTTTGGTTTTTTGTTTTGTTTTTTAAATATTTATTTATTTATTATGTATACAATATTCTGTCTGTGTATATGCCTGCAGGCCAGAAGATGGCACCCGACCCCATCACAGATGGTTGTGAGCCACCATGTGGTTGCTGGGAATTGAACTCAGGACCCTTGGAAGAGCAGGCAATGCTCTCAACCTCTGAGCCATCTCTCCAGCCCCAGCAGTCAATTGTTTAAAGCCACTGCAGGAGGTGTGCAGGGGAGCTCAGAACAAAGCCCTTAGGTCATTGTGCCAGGCAGGTTTCCTTCTGCTCTCTGTGGTCTGTTGAGCCAGGACTGATGCTTTGCTGTGGGGTGCTGTCTGGATAGGTGGATGGTGAGTACCGTCCTGTGGGTGCTGTCTGGACAGGTGTATAGTCAGTACCGTCCTATAGGTGCTGTCTGGATAGGTGTATGGTCAGTACCGTCCTGTGGGTGCTGTCTGGATAGGTGTATGGTCAGTACCGTCCTGTGGGTGCAGTCTGGATAGGTGTA
>NW_004949129.1:2897427-2911935 GCF_000317375.1 Microtus ochrogaster | reverse complement strand
TCTGGATAGGTGTATGGTCAGTACCGTCCTGTGGGTGCAGTCTGGATAGGTGTATGGTCAGTACCGTCCTGTGGGTGCTGTCTGGATAGGTGTATAATCAGTACTGTCCTGTGGGTGCTGTCTGGATAGGTGTATGGTCAGTACCATCCTGTGGGTGCTGTCTGGATAGGCACATGGTCAATGCCGTCCTTAGCTACTACCTGTTAATCACACCACTCCCTTCCATCATGTCTCCCTGGGTAAGAAAGAACTACAGGTGCGGTGGTGGGGTGGGCTGGGTTCTGTCTCCTCTGTGATCCACGGTCTACTGCTGCTCAGCCTTGGGCAGACCCGTGGCAGGCCTTACTCTCATCATCGCCCTGTCTCTCCCACCCCATGTCTCCCTGCAGAAAGCGGGCGGCGGCCTGCGCCAGTGGAAGCGTGTCTATGCTGTGCTGCGGGCACGCTCGCTCTCGTTGAGCAAGGAGCGGAGGGAGCCCGGGCCGGCGGCTGCGGGGGCTGCGGCGGCCGGCGCAGGTGAGGACGAGGCAGCGCCCGTCTGCATCGGCTCCTGCCTGGTGGACATCTCCTACAGCGAGACCAAGAGGAGGCACGTGTTCCGGCTGACCACCGCTGACTTCTGTGAATATCTCTTTCAGGCTGAGGATCGGGATGACATGCTGGGCTGGATCAGAGCGATCCGGGAGAACAGCAGGGCCGAGGGCGAGGTGAGGCCCTGGGTGTATGCCCATCGGGCCACCAGGGCAAGGCAGGGGCAGGGCAGGGCAGGGCAGGGCAGGTCTCCGCTCAGCTGCTATGACCTGGGGTAGCCACTCTGAGCCTCACTCCCTCTTCTAGAAAACAGAGCTATTGAGAGTCCACCTTGGGACTGCCCACCTGGGTTTGGGTGTGAGGACGGACACATACACAGTGACAGCAGGGCAGCTGGCGTCCTCAGGGTCCAGGGACCAGCAGACACAATAACAGTTACAGTCACACAGTAATTACTGTTATTGTGGGGACTGCCTTGGGCAAGCTCTGGCCCAGAGAGGTCAGCTCCAGGCCAGCCGTAGCCTCTGGACGGACAGTGGACAATCTCCCATGGACCGTGTTGTAGAATGAGCTGTCATGCCCAGATATACTGAGTCTGGGGACAGTCACACTGACCTTAACCAGAGGCTTAGGCTTAGCCTTTGGCAGCAGGCAGGCAGGGGTTAAGCTAAGTTATTTGGTGGGGATTTGGAAACAGCTTAAAAAAAAAAAAAAAAAGAAATGGCGTCTCTTGGGAGTCGCTGATGATTCCTGTTGGTCTGATCTGCCCAGAGGTCATTTGTCATACCTGTGCAAAGGAAGACACAGTCCTGGGCTTAGGGGGTTGCATCCACCAAGGGTGGTGTAGTCTAGGCTCTGCCCAGGTGGCACCCGGCCAGCTCTCTTTCTAAGGACAAGCCCTTTCACTGTCGGGGTCCTTCCCACTTGAGGATCCTGGATCCCCTGTTCCGGATACCTGGCCAAATTTCTCCTTAGTTACTGTAGTAGCCACCCGTCTTGGTTGTGCCCTGCATGCCTGACGGACCTGAGAGGAACACCACATGGGGCTGCTTTGTCTACCCCGCTGTGCTTATTGCTGAGGTGACTGAGGCTCAGAGATGTTAGGTGGCTTACCCAAAGTCACACAGCTGCCCAGGGAGTCCAGCCCTGGCCTTTGTCCATCCAGGGTCTATTAATGTCCACCTGGTGGGGTGAGGCAAGGCTGAGGCAGGGGCCAGAGAGGAGCCCCGGTGGAGGTGGCTCTGGGCACTGATGTGGCTTCTCTCTCCTCCCTCGTTGCAGGACCCCGGCTGTGCCAATCAAGCTCTGATCAGCAAGAAGCTTAATGATTATCGAAAAGTGAGGTGAGGCCTGTTCCCTGGGGCTATCAGTGGGGAGGGAATCCTACAGGCCTTGGAGCTCCTAGGCAGAGAGCTCTAGTCCTCAGACAGGCCTGGGGATATTGTCTCTAGTGGGGGAGGGTGTGGAGGCCAGTGAGAATGGCATGCTGGGTCACCCCAGATGAAGACACCCCCCCCTTCCTTTTTCCCTCTGCAGCCATAGCTCTGGGCCCAAAGCCGATTCCTCCCCTAAAGGCTCTCGGGGCCTGGGAGGCCTCAAGTCTGAATTCCTCAAGCAGACTGCAGTCCGCGGCCTCAGGACTCAGGACCAGCCTGCAGGAAGCAAGGGTAGGAGGGCAGGGTGCATTGTGTGTGCTTGTGCGGGCAGTGTGTGTGCAGGGTTATGTCACGTGTCTGCCCTACAGACGAGGGTTTCAGGACTGGGAAGTTTCTGGATCCCAATTGCCTTCCACAGCATCCTTGTTGGATGGACCTCTGGTGTCTGCTTGTGTCCTTTGGGAATGAGAGGGTCATTCTGCAGGTAGTGTCCGTCTTTATACTCTGGGCTACTAGGAAGCATTTCCTGGGCTGGAGAGATGGCCCAGTGGGTAAGAGCACTTCCTGCTCCTCCAGAGGGCCTGAGTTGGGTTCCCAGAATTCATAACTACCTGTAGCTCCAGTTTCGGGAGATTCAACACTTCTGACATCTATGGGCACCTGCAGTCGTACACATTCACACACCCACAAAACATACCCACAAAACACACCCACACTTACACACATAATTTCCTTCCTTCCTTCCTTCCTTCTTCCTTCCTTCCTTCCTTCCTTCCTTCCTTCCTTCCTTCCTTCCTTTCTTTCTTTCTTTTTTTCTTTCTTTCTTTCTATACCAGCCACAGTGATATGTTTTTGTGATTTTTTTCTTCTGGTTTTTCGAGACAGGGCTTTTCTGTGTAACAGTCTTAGCTGTCCTGGGACTCACTTTGTGGCTGAGACTGACCTCGATCTCATAGAATTTTTTTAAATTTTAAAAGTCTTTTTTTTTTAAAATCATTTCTTTTGGTCATGCCAAAATATACAACACACAGCCACTTTGTGGGTGGGTCCTTAAGGCCACCAACAACCTTTTCAGAGCCATGATCTTCCTGGGGACTAAGAACCTCATCTTTTAAACCATCTCTTGCTGGATGTAATTTTCAACCTCTAGTTCTTTGATAAAGTCCCCGAGTCCTAGTGTGTGTATGTGGCTTTGAATGTGAGCGACCCTCTGGACTCCTCCAGCTGATTCGAGTTCTCTTTGCTGCTGTTCATCCCAGAAGACAGTGCTGCAGCTCCCAGAACCCCCTGGGGTATCAACATTATCAAGAAGAACAAGAAGGCTGCCCCAAGGGCATTTGGGATCCGGTTGGAGGAGTGCCAGCCTGCCACTGAGAACCAGGTGGGTCCCCGCGGTGCCAGAAGCAGGCAGTACATGGAAGGCAGTGCCAGGGACCCAGAGCTGTCGGAATATGGCACCAGCCATTCCTCCTACACACAACCTGGTGGCCATCTCACAGAGGGGATCCCCAAGTCCTGCAGAGGGCCCACCTGAACTGAGACCCACCCTGACTTTTTCCTTCTCAGTCAGTGGTGAAATGCTCACACTAGTTCTGACCCTTAGAAGGGAGGCAGGCAGGGCTTCGTCTCCTTGTGTGTTCTTACAGCAGCCCTGGCCTCTGCGCTGCCCCCACATCAGCCTCCTCCAATAGCCCTAACTCCTCTGCCCTGTCTGTGCCCACAGCGTGTCCCCCTGATCGTGGCTGCCTGTTGTCGTATTGTGGAGGCACGGGGGTTAGAATCCACTGGCATTTACCGGGTACCTGGCAACAACGCAGTGGTGTCTAGCCTGCAGGAACAGCTCAACCGTGGGCCCAGTGACATCAACCTGCAGGACGAGGTGGGTGTGGCAGGTGTGGCATGGCTGTTGGCAGAGGTCCAGGTCCGGGGACTGTCATGTTGCACTCACCACACACTACTATATGTTCGTCGTTGGGCCAGAGTGTCCAGGTGGCAGGAGAAAACCTGCCTGGTCAGTCAGCCTTAGTGGCATTTCCCCAAGGATGGCCCCAAAAGGAATGAAGCCCTGGGCTGATGGGTACTGAGACAGAGGCAGGTATTTTTGTTTGTTTGTTTGTTTTTCTCCAGTCTTCTCTGTAACCCAGGTTGATCTTTCTGCCTCTGGCTTCCAAGTGCTAAGACTACAGATTTGTGCCACCGGCAGGGCAGCTGTCCTCCTGGCTGGATGACAGTTTTACATGAACACTTAGGAGGGCTGAGTTCACTCAGTTAAAGTCAAATATGGGCAGAGGGAGGCTGAACACTTGCTGAGAATTAAACTTCCAAGAATGCCAACTAGTGCACATTTTAGGTCTCCTGCAATCGAATTTCTCCCCCTCGCTCCTCCTCATCCTGCCTCCCACCCCCACAGTCCTCTAGCACCAGGCTAGGCAAAAAATGGGTTGCTGGCTGGAGGCCCTCAGAGCCCTGGCCTAGGGGAAAGGGATGTGTCATGCTCTTAGGGTGGCCAGCCACCAAGGCCGTATCCTGGAAAGGGAGGCTGAAGCTGGGAGCAGCCTCTAGAGGTGGTGATGTCACACCAAAGAGCCTGTAGCATGGCTGGCAGTTCCCAAGTGATTGCTAAGTCCGAGGGTTCCCAGAGGAGCTTTGAGGAGCCACATGCAGGCCAAGACCCGCTTCCTTTGCTAGGACAAGGGTCACCCTACTTTGTTCTGAATCTTATCTTGAGTTTCTTTCACATCTGTTGATTTATTTGTTGAGGGGCCCACATGTGCGGTGTGTGCCATGGTGCACGCACAGAGGGCAGAGAGCAGCTGTGGGAGTTGGGTTTCTCCATCCACCATGTGGGTCCTGGGGATTGGGCTCAGGTCATCAGGCTTGGCAGCCAGTATCTTAGCCTGTTGAGCCATCTCTCACGAGCCCACCCTGGATTTCTGTGTAAGAATTTATTTGACCAAAGGGGCATTGGGTGGAAGCCACGAATCTGCCGAGTAAAGCACCATAGACCCGGTGACCCAGAGTATTTGTGACTTTGTGATGGGAGAGAAGACAAATAGATATGATATCAAGGACAAAGAAGAGTGGTCTGCATCAGGGAGAAACTGCTGAGGGCTGGAGCAGGGGCAGAGTCCTGAGTGTGTATGAGAGCCGGAGCGTAGCCCTAGTAGGGAGCGACAGAGTTGTTCAAAACTCATGGAGGGGTTTGAGGGTTGGACAAAATGTGGACACATCTTCTTTGTTTGGGGGTGGGGACGCTAAGGCCCAGGACATGCCATAGGTTCCTGGACCCTTTGACCTGGAGTCAGTGGGCAGTAGGGAGCTTTTGGTGCCTTACCCTGGGGAAGCACAGCCAAGAGTATGAGATGCTGAGGCTTAGTGGAAGCTGTGAGTGGAGGGGGAGGGAAGAGAGCCCTGAGGTGTTGGGGTACATGAAGGTCAGGATGCTACAGCGGGCCCTGGGTAAGTAGAGGCAGTGAGAGGATGGAAGGGAAGGCGGGCAGAGAGACCAGAAGGGAGAGCTGGTGGCTGCATGAGGCAGAGGGTGGCTTGAAGAAAGGCTGAAGTGGGGAACCAGTCAGAGTGGCCTCACTGGGTTTGGCATGATGGTACCTCACCTCTATGGGTTGACAGCATCCTCAGGCCCTGACTAAGTGGGGTCATGTGACAGCATAGAACCAAGGGACTGCTGTCTGGGAAAGGGCAGACTGACATCAGCTTGGAAGGGCAGGACAGGGTTCTTAGGAAGCAGGGCTGGAGCAGATACTGTCACAGGAGACCAAGGCTGAGCTGAGGGATCTCAGGTTTGGCAGCTGGGAGATGAGAAGCGCTCAGCCCCCAGGGCCAGGAGGAGGTACCGAATGGAGAGAGGCATAGGAGCTACTCCACTGGATCAGCCAGTCAGCTCACCTTAGCCAGGGAGAATGGGGGCAGAGTCGGAGGGATGGCTAGCCTTAGCCAGGGTCAAGCGGGCTTGTCCAGTGTGCTGGCTGTGCTGTTTGGTAGCAGGCATTACTCGCACAGGCTGCTTCAGAATGTGCAGGAAGTCAGGGCTCTGTGTGGGGCCCGGGGAGAGTGATGCTGGGGACTATCTGAACTAGGCTGCGGCTCTTTGTGATGAGTGTGCATAGCATTTGTCTCCTGCTGACCACGTTCCCTGGCTTTCTAGGCACTTCTTTTCTGAGTGGTTCCCAACAGAGTAGCTAAGCCTAGCTCCTGGCTACTGCATGTGGGGTGTTGGTGCCCCCTGGTGGACAGAATGGCCTCGTGCCTCGTGGTTTCTTCTCTAGTAGAGCAGTTTCTGTACCCTAGCTCAGTGGCCATTTGGAGCAAATTATATATTGATGCATGTGTTTGTTTGTTTTTTCTTTTTTTTGTGGGGGGATAGGGTTTTTCTGTGTAGTCCTGGCTATCCTGGAACTCACTCTGTAGACCAGCTTGGCCCTGAACTCAGAGATCTGCCTGTCTCTGCCTCCCTAGTGCTGGGATTAAAGGTGTGAGTTTGACTGGAAGAGCAATAGAGAATCAAGCCTCCACATACATGAACATGTACCCTCCCACACACATACATGTATATACATGTATATGAAAATGGAAAAAGAACTCAGATATTGCCAAACACTCCTGGGGGACAAAATCAACCCTCACTTAGGACTTTTGGATCCCTGTCTGTCACAGAGCACAGCCTCCCAGGAGATAATGACAAACAAGGAAACAGACAAGGGCTGGAGAGAGGCTTAGTGGTTAAGAGCATTGCCTGCTCTTCCAAAGGTCCTGAGTTCAGTTCCCGGCAACCACATGGTGGCTCACAACCATCTGTGATGAGGTCTGGTTCCCTCTTCTGGCCTTCAGGCATACAGACAGACAGAATATTGTATACATAATAAGTAAATTAAAAAAAAAAAAGGAAACAGACCAAACAAGCACCCGGGAGAAAGTCGGAGTGTGGGCAGATGGCTGGGTGGTGGCGTCCGTGGTTGCTTGGGCTTTGGGAGTGAGGCAGGGTGAGGGGCCAATCCTGTGAAGGGCAGATGTGGAGAGTCCAGTGGGGGCAGATTGCAGAAGGGCCAAGGATAGGAAGGGGCACTTAGTCTGTGGGTAGTAGGCACACATAGGAAGGGGGCAGTATATGAGGCCTGTGCTGGTCTGTGGGTGTAAAGGGTCACACTTAGCTGGATGGAGAGCGTCTGGAGGCAGGACTGACCCTGGCACTTGTGGATACACTGGAGATGTCCAGGGCACTCTTATGTGGGGTAGCTTCCCTCATTTCTGTCCCCCAAATTTGGGTCCTTTTGCTTTTTGTGGGAGGCAATATTGAACCCACTGGGCTAGCTGGAGTCAAGGTTGTGTTCTGGACAGGCATGGAGCCCTGGGCACTGGGGTGACCTGGCTACCCCTAAGCCTGGTATGGGACATGGGGCCGTGGCACCTGGGATGAGCATGCATGTGTCCTGATCTCTCTGCTCCTCCTTAGCGCTGGCAGGACCTCAACGTGATCAGCAGCCTGCTCAAGGCTTTCTTCCGCAAGCTGCCGGAGCCGCTCTTCACTGATGGTGAGTAGCGGGCAGAGGGGAGGTGAGAGAGAGGGGCACACCCCATCCATTCCCCACTACCCCTGCCAAATGCATACTCTCTCCCTCTCTCCTTCTCACTTTTGGTCATTGATTTTAATTTTGAGTTTTACTTTATATGTATTTATTTTTATTATATTTTTTAAAACACCAAAGAAATTTGTGCATGTAAGACATGGAGTCTGTGCAGCTGTATGTCAGTTCTGTCACTCTGTTCTTCCTCCTGAGGTCATGGCCGCCCTCTGAGTTTTTATTATAGCCAGCGCTGCTCCCTGTAACAGTCCCCCAGATAGGGCTGTTATCAGACTCCTTCCTGGGCCAAGACATGGGGGTTCAGAGAAGGAAAGTGACTTGCTAAGGCTACCGGGCCTGTAAGTGACACAGCCAGGGTTCCTCCTCGGGCTTCTGGCCACAAACCCGTTGCTAGCCCGTGTACTCAGCTGCATGTTATTAGCAGGACAAGCTCTTTTTTTTTTTTTTTTAATTTTATGAATATGGGTGCTTTGTCTGCATGTATACTTACACACCAGAAGAGGGCATCAGATTTCATTATAGACAGTTGCGAGCTGCCATGTGGGTGCTGGGGATTGAACTCAGGACCTCTGGAAGAGCAGCCAGTGCTCTAGACCTCTGAGCCATCTCTCCAGCCCCACTGCAGTAAGCTTTTTATGTGGTGCTGTGCATCAAAAATCCTGGTCCTCACGATGGCACTTCCCCAGCCATGTCCCCAGTCCCAAACCATATCCTTGTCAGTACTTGTGCATGGCTCATCTGGATGGACTGTGTTTTATGTGTTGGGGTGTTGGGGATGGTACTAAGGGCCTGGGCATGCTAAACTCCTCTATTTGCTGGAAGTTCCATCCAAAATTACCTGATGGAAGCTGCAGCCCTAAGGAGCATGGGAAAAAGGGTTTATTACCTGCAGTATTGAGGTTCCCTGGTACATGCGTGGGAACCTCAGAACTGGGAACCTGGGGACTGTTGAGGCAGGTGAGGTGTCTGAAGGCCCTTTTTTCTGACCTACTGAGCTCTGAGATCCTTGGCCTGAAGATGAGGTGGGGACGCATTGCAAGGATCCGTGAAAAGCTCTGGTCTTCCCACACAAACGCTCAGGCTGCAGCAGTGCCTTCCCCCCTGGCTGGGACTCTAGTGCTCCTGAGAGGGGAGGGGCTGCCTCCCACCACTGAGGATCTCTCCTGTGTTCCAGACAAATACAATGACTTCATCGAGGCCAACCGGATAGAAGACTCAAGAGAGAGGATGAAGACACTGCGAAAGCTGGTAAGGACGGAAGCCCCGTCGGACAGGAGGGCAGCCTGGTGCCATCCCCCCAGAGGCTTCCTGCACTGAGAGCCTCAGTTTCCCCATCTGTACCAAGGAAGGGAGTTGGAAAGTGGATTCCAGCTCCCTGCACTGTGGCAGTGGGAGTCTGAATTGGAGAGATCCCCACAGCCTCGTCCCTTTTTCCTCCTCCCGTCCCCTAGATTCGGGATCTCCCGGGACACTACTATGAAACGCTTAAATTCCTTGTGGGCCATCTCAAGACCATTGCTGACCACTCAGAGAAAAACAAGGTGTGTGTAGCTCCCCGGTGGAGTCCGGAAGCACAGGGTGCGTGGGATTCGCGCTTCCTCAGCATGATTTGGGACCCATTAAGGCCTCTCTCTTCCCAAGGCTGTTCCACTTCTACCACAGCAGGCCAGTGCCCAGCATGCAGCGGGGCCAGCGCCATTCCCTCAGAACCAGCTCCTGAGCTGCTGAGGGCCGTGTAGAGGCCAAGAGCCGCAGTCCCCTGCAAGGTAGCACCTGTCCTCTGATCCGGCTCCAATACCTTCACTTATATCTTCTCATCCAGTTCTTTCTGCCTTTCGGTTCTGCAGAAAAAGAGAGGGACGATGGGTTCCTCCTTATTCTCACTGACCCTGGAGTCTCCAGCATGCCTCCCGCTCCGGGATTCCCACTGCTCTCACCAGCCTCCAGGGCTGCCCTGGGGGGGTGTGAGGTGGGCACTGGTCATGGCTGCTAGGCCTGGAAATGGAAGAGGCTAAACATCTGCCTTACACTTTACTTGGCAAACCTCTCTGTGCCCTGTAGGATATTCAGCCCCTAATCTAGGGACACGTCAGGGTTGGGGACGGTGGAGTGCAGGAAGAGTGAGGGCACTGGTGAGCATGCTCAAAGCGATGATTCCCTCCCCAACCCAGATGGAGCCCCGGAACCTGGCTCTGGTCTTTGGGCCAACGTTGGTAAGGACATCTGAAGACAACATGACAGACATGGTGACCCACATGCCAGACCGCTACAAAATCGTGGAGACACTGATCCAGCATGTAAGTGCCTGTTGTGAGATTGAAGCCTGAGTGCCCAGCCTAGCATGGGTGCCCCAGGATGCTTGCAACAGCACCTGCAGTCCGAGAGGCTACTGCGAGGGGGTGCACGGTCTTCAGCCGTGACAGGCTGCCACTACAGCCAAGCAGCAGTGCATCCAAGTCCTTAGCAGAGGAACAAGAGCGGAAGGAGAGTCAGGGAGGAACACGGGGGAGCCTGGCTGCAGAGGGTCCTCAGGAGGGTGTTCCAGTAGAGGTAGCCTGCAGAACTGGGCACACAAGTGTGTGATTTGGGTGTCAGGAGATCTGGGCTCCAAACCCCACAGACTCTTGGGTCAGGGGTCACAGATGGTATAGGGAATGGAGCAGAAAGCAAGGCCACATCCTCCATGGTGCTCTGGTGCAAGCCACTGCTTCCCCTTCCTTCTGACTCCTGCAGGGGCCAAGGAGCCCCTGTATTCTAGGTCAGTGGTCCAGCCTTCCTAACGCTGCAACTCTTTAATACAGTTCCTTGTGTTGTGGTGACCCCTGACTATAAAATTATTTTTGTTATTTCCTCATAACTATAATTTTGCTAGTGTTATGATTCATAATGTAAGTATGTGTGTTTTCTGATGGTCTTAGGTGACCCCGGTGAAAGGTTTGTGACCCATAGGTTGAGAACCACTGTGCTAGGGTCTTGCTTTTGTCTGGGAAGGATGAAGAAACCATAGTGGTCAACAGAGGGCGATAGAGGCCTCTCTCTTCTGAAGCTCTCTCCCAAAAGGCAGTTCCTTCTTCCAGGGGCTCAGGGATGATTTTATAAATCAAAAGATTTCCTACTTACCAATCTGTGACAGCCACAAAGTGTGGACCCAGAGTCCTCTTCTGCAGAGGGAGTGAGGATAGCCATTGGTCCAAGGACGGAAGCCCCATCACCCCCACTTTATAGATGAGGAAATCGGGATGCAGAGAGATGCAGACTGACAGAAGGTCACACACCAAAAGATGGCATCTCCAGGATTTCAGACGTGTCCACCTGCTCAAGCCTGTGCTCCCCTCCCTACCGCCTCTCCTTCCTGCCAGGGCTGTCTGCACAGAAGGCAGCTTCAGGGCAGGGAGTGACAGGAAGTGAAGGCAACAGTGGGTCGTGCTGATTCTCTTGCCGACTTAACCGTCCTTTACTCTCCCCCCCCAACCCCGCCCCCAGTCAGGGCCATGGCTGCAGAAGGGAGCATTGGGGCCTTTTCTCCACCCAGCATGGGACCGGTCCCCTGGATGATAAAATTGCTGGCAGTACCAATATCTCCTGTCGCTCCTGTCGGGTTTTGTTTTCAAGCACCAGGATCCCCAGAGGCTCCCATAAGTGAAGCCATGGTTGGGAAGGAGGGCTTCTGCCTGTGTGGTTTCTGGAGAAGCTGCTGGGCCTGAGGTCTGTGGCCATCACAGGACTGGACCAACAGCCTTGAGAGAGAGCAGGCCCTTACCAAGTCAGTTTTCCCAGAGGCCGTGTCTGGTCCTGGGGGGTGGGGTGCCACAGGTGTGCATGTCAGTCTCAGTGCCTAGCCCAGGGAGTGTGTGGTGAACATGCTGTGTTTACTAAGCTGAATGAGTCAGCAGTGAGTGAGTGGCTGAGGTTGGGCGGCCTGGGCTTTCCACTCAGGGATTCATTTCTGACAGAGAGCTGAGCTGGAGACCTTCGCTTCTCAGCCTCCAAGGCCTGGGGACATCTTTAACACTGAGTAGGTGCCACCCTCTGCAGCCCCAGGCTGCCCACCTAAGAGTCCAGGGGCTTCTCTACAGGTGGTAGAACCAGCAGGGGTAGGTTGTAGAGACCAGTCAGGCCTGACCAGACAATGACCATTGGTAACGTTAACTCCTGGGATTTCAGCCCAAATGGCTTCCAACAGGGGTTCCTGTCACAAAGGGAAGCCTAGGGCGGCCGCAGGGAGGGGTCCCCAGGCATCCAAACCAGACTTCATAAGGTAAAGGGTGGGGAGTGATGTGGGAACAAGACCCCGTGCAGAGCAGAAAGGAGTGCAGGCCCAGGCACTTGGCAGAAGTCACCCCACAACCCTGCTGTGTCCCCCAAGTCTGCTTTCAGCTGGCATCCAGCGCCCACGGTGGGGGACCCCTGCCACTTCTCAGCCTTGGCTTTTTTTTCTTTTTCCTGTTAGGGTTGGCATCCAGGGCCTGGGGAGCCCTAGGCCAGTGTTCTAGCACTGAGCCACAGCCCTGACTGCGCCCTCCTGTGTCTTGGGAGGTATTTGACACTAATGCTGGCCCCTAGCCCTCAATGCCAAGCTGTCTCATCGGTTGTGACAAAAGAAAATTGGCCTGTGCCAGGCAGGAAGAGCAGCCAGCCTGGACGTCATAGAGTTTGAGAACAGCCGCAGTGGCAGGGCGAGGCCTATTTCCAGCTCCCAATTGCAGATCTGCAGCAATTTGTAATACACTTTATATGTGTGTTCCGTAGGCTGTGAGGACGTTCAGTACAGAGGAAGGACGAGGCTGGGACACTGCTTGACAATGATTTCACCACATTTTGTTTTGGTTTGGTTTGGTTTGGTTTTTGGCTTGTTTGTTTGTTTTTCAGGACAGGGTTTCCTTGTGTAGCCCTGGCTGTCCTGGAACTCACTCTGTAGACCAGGCTGGCCTCGAACTCACAGAGATCCGCCTGCCTCTGCCTCCCTAGTGCTGGGATTAAAGGTGTGCCCCACTGCCACCTGACTGATTTCAGTACATTTAATGGCCTTTAGTTGGGTATTTTCGGTTTTCTCTATGTAAATTTTGGTCTCTTTCTAGAAAATTGTGTGTGTTTGCACACGCATGTGTGTGCAGTGGGTACACATGTGCCACAGCATGTGTGTACAGAGGTCAGAGGACAGTGTGAAGGAATCTGCCCTCTTTCCACCGTGTGGGACCCAGGTTGTCAAGCTTGGCAGCAGGCACCTGTGCCATCTCATGGGCTCCAATTTCTAGGGTGTTTTTCCCCTGATTTGTTTTCATTTGTTTACTTATTCTTTCGTTTATTGTTACTTGTGTCTGTGTCGGGGCAGGGGATGGCATGTGTGCCACTGTGTGCTTGTAGAGGTTAGAAGAGAGCGCACAGGGGTCAGCCCTCTCCGCCATGAGCTGGGTCCTTGGGACCGCACCCTCTGGACCATTTTCACTGGCTCTCCTGGGATTGGTTTTGGGTTTTTTGTTTGTTTGTTTGTTTTTTGGTGATTTAGTTTTCTTCTTATTTTATTTAGTTTGCTGTTGTGAATGGTTTTTTTTTGTGTGTGTGTTTTTGTGTTTTGTTTTGTTTTGTTTTGTGGTTTCCTCTCAGCAAGTTTGTTTCTGGTATATAGAATGACTTGATTTTTGTCTGTTGATTTTGTTATTTGCTACAAGTGTTCACTGGATCCATGAATTTTCTGGTGGAGTCTTTTGGGACTTTTAAGTATAGGTTCATATTGTCTGTAAGTAGGAAGACTTTGACATCTCCCGTTCATGTTTGTACCCTTTCATTTCTTTCTCTCACTGCTCGGATGAAAACTTCAATCTCTGTATTGAAAGAGAATGATGAAAATGGTCGCTCCATCACATTCCTGATCTTATGGGGAAACTTTCAGTTTTTCTTATGTAGTATAAGGTTGTTCTCTATTTGTCACATACGGACTTAGCGTGTTGATATGTGTTCCTTATGTTGATAGTTTGTTCTGTGCTTTGGTCACGAAGGATCCTCCTCTGCATCTATTGAGGTGATCACATCATTTTGTCCTTAATATATATTTACACGTCGTATTACATTTATTGACTTCCACATGGTGAACCTTGCACACCTATATGAAACCACCTTGGCCATGGTGTGTGATCTTAATGCAGTCTGGAGTTTGGCTTGCAAGTATTTTGTTGAGAACTTTTGTGTCTGCTCACTGGGGAGCCTGGTCTGTGGTTGTCTTCTCTGCTGGATCTTTGCCTCGTTTTGGTATCAGGATAGGTGACGTCAGCAGAACTCTCCCCTTTCTATTGGGGAACCATTTCAGGAGTGTTTGACAATTCCCGCTTCAATCTGATTGTTCTTATGGGTCTGTTTGTACCATCTTTTGGGTTCCCAGTTTGTTTGAATATAAGTTTTCAAAGGTATTTTCCAATGCTCTTCTAGATGTTCCTCTAATTGTGTAAATTTTACTTTCCTCCCACCCCTAAGGAGGGTGTTATGTAGCCCAGGTTATATGACTAGGGCTAGCTTTGAACTCTTTTTTTTTTAAAGATTTATTTATTAAAAAAGATTTATTTATTTAATGTACACTGGTGTTGTGCCTGTATATATTCTGTGTGAAGGTGTTGGTTCCCCTGGAACTGGAATTACAAACAGTTGTGAGCTGCCATGTGGGTACTGGGAATTAAACCCAGGTCCTCTGGAAGGAAGAGCAGCTGGTGCTCTTAAACTGCTGAGCCATCTCTTCAGCCCCTAGCCTTGAACTCTTGATTCTCTTCTTCCTACCTCCCAAAGGAGGAGGGTTACAGGTGTAATCCATACCAGGCTAATTTTTCTTTTCACAGAACCAGCTTTTTAATTGTTTGATCCCTTTATTCTTTTGGTCTCTACTTCATTCGTTGGCATCTCCCGCTTGGTGTGTGGCTTATTCTTGCTTGTGTAAGACCTTGAGGCGCGTCATTAGATGATTATCTGAGATCTGGTTTTTGTTGTTGTTTTGCTTTTTTTAATTTGATTTTTTT
>NW_004949129.1:2885591-2897027 GCF_000317375.1 Microtus ochrogaster | reverse complement strand
AGAAGAGGGCACCAGACCTCTTTACAGATGGTTGTGAGCCACCATGTGGTTGCTGGGTATTGAACTCAGGACCTTTGGAAGAGCAGGCAATGCCCTTAACCACTGAGCCATCTCTCCAGCCCCCTGTTTTGTTTTTTTCAAGACACACTTTCTGTGTGTAGCCTGTCCTGGCACTTGCTCCGTAGACCAGGCTGGCCTTGTTTGAACTCACAGAGATCCTGACTCCACCTCCCGAGTGCTGGGATTAAAGGTGTGCACCACCACTGCCTAGCTGAGATCTGTTTAAATTAGAAAAATATTACTGTTTGTGTGTGTGTGTGTGTGTGTGTGTGTGTGTGTGTGTGTGTGGAGGTCAGAGTGCTATTTTGCAGCGTCAGGTCCTTTCTTTCCCTCTTTATGTGGCTCCCATGGATTGAACTCAGGTTATGGCCCGCATGGCAGCAGCTTAATCAACAGAGCCGTTTCCCTGGTATCTTATTTTTAGTGAATATTTATTATTGCTGTAATTTGTTTTGTTTTGTTTTTTCGAGACAGGGTTTCTCTGTAGCTTTGGAACCTGTCCTGGAACTAGCTCTTGTAGATCAGGCTGGCCTCAGACTCACAGAGATCCACCTGCCTCTGCCTCCTGAGTACTGGGATTAAAGGTGTGTGCCACCACTGCTTGGCTATAATTTTTTTTTTGAGACAGGGTTTCTCTGTAGCTTTGGAGCCTGTCCTAGAACTAGCTCTTGTAAAACAGAGCTGGCCTCGAAGTCACAGAGATCCACCTGCCTCTGCCTCCGAGTGCTGGGATTTAAGGTATACATCACTACTGCCTGGATAGACTATCGTTTTTAATTAAATTTTTTTTTGTGTGTGTATGGGTGTTATGCCTGCATGCATGTCTGTGCACCCATGGAGGTCAGAAGAGTTGAATCCCTTGGAAATGTAGCCCAGGCTACCCTCAAATTCACTACATAGCCAGGATGACACCAAACCGGCAAGCAGTGCCAACTGAGCTGCATCCTCAGCTCAAACCATTTTTATTAGTAGTATAATAAAGGTGACTTTTTTCCATGCAGAGCAATGAGTTCAGAGCCTGTGCTTGCTAGATTAGCGCTGCCTACGGATTTATATGCCCAGCCTGCACCTTTCACTGTGTGTAGCCGTTCTTTATTTCTTCTAAGTCTGTTCTGAAGTTTACTTAGCATCTACTAGAATTGGTGCACCCATGTGTTCTCAGCTCCCGTTTGCTTGCCACACTGACTTCTGTCCTTTGCTCTGTCTGTGGTGATCTCTGCTGATGAAGTGTGTGTTTCTTGGAAACAGATAACTAGGTCTTTTTTTTTTTTAATCCAGCCAGCTAATCTGTGTCTCTTTATTGAGGGTCTGAGATCATGTACATGAAAGACTACAACCAAGTGTTATTTACTTAACGCCTGTCATTTGGCAGCTTGGGTATTGTTTGTCATTTTCTCCCCAGTAGTATTAAGGAGTGTTCGGGTTTATCGCTGGACCTTTGTCTATCTCTTCTTCCTCATAAGATTTACTCTTTGGTGCATTCTCAAGATGGAGGAATCCGGTAACAGATCCTACAGTGCTGGCTTCCTTTGTCAAGAACTGCCCTCGTTGGTGCTCAGCTTTCTGTCAGTCTCTTCTGGGCCCTGGCTCGCAGTTATTTCCGTACTTCTCAGGTTTGGCCTACACAGTCCCGTGCTCTGCTGGCTCTGGCTAGCTGAGAGCCTTTGTGTGTAGATGCGTCCACATTGCCCTTACAGTGGATAGTAGTGCTTCTTTTTATGTTCACACTTCGCCCGTGATCTGCCTTCACGCTTGCTTGGGGTTCTCTTTGGGTGTCCGTTTGTTGTCCAGATCTAATTTTCTGTTATATTCATAGAAGAGAGTCTGAATGTCTTTAGTTTAACCTCGGTTCCCTCTGTCCTGACTGAAACAGAGGTCCTGGCCGTTGTGGTCATGCTCACGTTTTTTCTCTGTTGTTACGCTGTTGTATTTGTCCACCGTGTCCTCTGTCTCAGTCAGTTGCTCTGATGAAGCACCATAACCAACCTGGGGAGGAAAGGGCTTGCTGTGTTGACATTTCCACATCCAGTCCTGCTCAGACTGCTTTCTTTATTTCTTTTCTCTTCTTTCTTTTTTGTTTGTTTGTTTGTGTGTTTGTTTTGAACCTGTACTGGAACTTGCTCTATAGATCATAGATCACAGAGATCCGCCTGCCTCTGCCTCCTGAGTGCTGTGATTAATGGTGTGCACCACCACTGCCGGATTTCAGCCTGCTTGCTTGCTTGCTTTCTTTCTTTCTTTCTTTCTTTCTTTCTTTCTTTCTTTCTTTCTTTCTTTCTTTCTTTCTTTCTTCTTTAAAAAGACTTATTTATTTATTTATGTGTACAGTATTCTGTACTCCATGTAACTGGCATGCCAGAAGAGGGCACCAGATCTCATTACCGATGGTAGTGAGCCACCATGTGGTTGTTGGGAGTTGAACTCAGGACCTCTGGGAGAGCAGCCAGTGCTCTTAACCACTGCTTTCTTATAGAAATGGGCTATGCCTTCCCACATCAATCATTAATCAAAAAATATGCCCAACAGACTTGCCTATAGACCAATCTTGTGTAGGCATTTTCTCAGTCGAGAGTCCCTCCAGTTTGTATCTGTTCGCATAAAACTAGGTAGCACCTCTTCCGTCGCTGACACCCTTCTCTGCTGCATTAAGTCTGTCTGCGCACTTCCTTCTGTGTATTTTTATTAGAGTCACTGAATTTTTTTAAAAATATTTCTTTATTATGTATACAATATTCTGTCTGTGTGTATGCCTGCAGGCCAGAAGAGGGCACCAGACTCCATTACAAATGGTTGTGAGCCACCATGTGGTTGCCAGGAATTGAACTCAGGACCTTTGGAAGAGCAGGCAATGCTCTTAACCTCTGAGCCATCTCTCTAGCCCCAAGTCACTGAATTTTTCATTTCCAAGATTCCTATTTTTTTCCCCAAATCTGGTTTTTTTGGGGCTGATCTTTTCTTCTACTTTACTGATGTTCCTCACCAGATCCTAAATTGAATTTATCTGCCTGTTATTCATCTTCTTTCAATATTGATTATTTGTACTAGTAAACTTTTGAAATCTTCATCTAGCATTTTACTATTACAGTATCTCATTCATATGTCTGAATGCATACACACATATGTAATTTGTATGTTTTGTGTGCATGTATGTATGTGCACCACATGCCTGCAGAAGGAGCTTCTGGAAGTAGAACTACAGAGGTGTTGAGTCACGTGGGTGCTGGGAGCTGAACCCGGATCCTCTGCAAGAACAGCAAGTGCCATCCACCACTGAGCCATCTCTCCAGCCCTGTTACAGAATCTCTGATTTGGGAAGAGTGGCTTGGCAAGTTTTCCGTATTTCTTGGTTTCTTTCTGTTCTGCGGTTTGGACGTCACTTGCTGTGTTATTTGGAGATCTGCCTATTGAGCAGCCCACTCTTGAGGGCTCAGTCCCTAGGACCACTCAGAGAAGAGAAATCAAACGACTATAAAAACAACAGCAGTGTCTCACCACGCTAGAAGCCGGGCGGTGGTGACACACCTTTAATCCCAGAACTCGGGAGGTAGAGGCAAGCAAATCTCTGAGTTTGAGGCCAGGCTGGTCTACAGTGAGTTCCAGGACAGCCAGGGCTACACAGAGAAACCCTGTCTTGAAAAACCAAAACCAAAAGCAGCCAACCAAACAAGCAAACAAAAAGCCAGGGTCTTGCTGTGTATCCTGGCGGTACAGAGCAGGCTGGCCTCAGGCTTGCAGTGAATCCGCTGCTTTGTTCTCTCGGAGGGCTGTGCTGCTACCCTGGGCCCTCTCCCAAGACTTTTTTCAGGCAAGATGTCTTCTTTTCAGCATGAGAACAGATTTCTGAGTTCACTGCCGTGAACTGGGCCGTAGCCAGGGTGCTGCTGCCCCCCACCCCCGCTTCTCCGACTACACTTGCGGCCGTGTTTAGATTTCACTATGTTTAAAAATTATGCTGTTATCTTTTTTTCATACATTCTTCTAATTTTGTTTGTACATTTCTTTTTTATTATGAGTAATCGTTCTTTGTCCTTTCTTCTTTTTTCCTTTTGTTCTGTTTTCCTCTCGTCTATGCTTTTTAGTAGTGTTTTGACTTTGTGTTTCAATTTTTTGTTCTGCTTGTTTGTTTGTTTTTTAAAGAGTGGGGGATGAGGAGTGTGGTAAGGAGCACAAAAGGGTTAAAAAGAAAAACTGAGGTGCCTGAGCACTTCCTGGATCCCCAAACCTTACAGCTTGCTGGTTCTTTGTCCTGGGCAGGTGGTTTATGCTGGTGTCGGATCTGTGTTGGACAAACTCTTGCCAGAGCATGGCTTCGCTTTAGTGGCCTCCCTTCTGTGGCAGGGGGCTGCCGCCTGCGGGATGGGCAGATTTTCCTAACCTTCTTGAGACCTGTAGGGTGGGGATCTCCCAGATGTGTTGGGGGTATGGGAGGTAACCGTGATGCAGAGATCTGCATAGGCAGAGGACTGTCTTCTACTTTTTAAGGCTCCCCCAGTGATACTCCCAGTGCTAAAGGGAAATCCTCAGACCAAATGGGGTATCCTGTCTCTACAAGTCCTCAGACTGAAAGCCTTCAGTTCCTGTCTCCTCCTGCCTTATATTCCTCTCTCCGCCCAGCCATATCTCTTCCTGTCTCCACCTTCCTAGTTCTGGGCTTAAAGGCCTGTGACTCCCAAGTACTGGATTGGAGACAAGAGCCACCACTGCCTGACTCTGTTTCTCTTTTAGATTGGATCAATCTCAGGTGGCCCAAGGTGGCCTTGAACTCTCAGAGATCTCTCTGCCTCCCAAGTGCTGCCCGGCCTCTGTGGCTATCTAGGGCTATCTAGTGACCAGCTCCGCACTCTGCTCCTCAGGCGAGCGTTGTTAGCGCACAGACAGAACACCACCGTCGCTAGTTCTCACTTTACTCCATGAGGGGGAGGACAGGGACTGTGGCCGTGCACTGGCGTCCCACGGTGGCCCAGGGCGGGCTTGACTTTTGAATGATTTGTGTATGTTTCAGAATTTATTTTCTCTAATGGCTGAGGACAAGGTTCCGAATATGTTCACCAGTTCAGATTTGTCTATTGAGTTGCTAAAGGAATCAATATTTTTACATGTATGTTTTAATATTTTATATGTATGGGTATTTAACCTGCATGAGTGTCTGTGTACCCATGAGTGTTGCAGTGCCTTCAGAGGCCAGAAGAGGTCACCAGATTCTCTTGAACTGGAGTTAGAGCAGATGGTCAGCCTTGTGAAGCACAGCCAGTGCTTTTAACCACTGAGCATCTCTCCAACCCCTGCTTGGATTTTTCTTTTCTTTTTTCTTCTTTTTTTCCATTAAAGATTTATTTATTATATATACAATGTTCTGCCTGCATGTATGCCTAAAGGCCAGAAGAGGGCACCAGACTTCATTACAGATGGTTGTGAGCCACCATGTGGTTGCTGGGAATTGAACTCAGGACCTCTGGAAGAGCAGCCAGTGCTCTTAACCTCTGAGCCACCTCTCCAGCCCCTGCTTGGATTTTTCTAGTCTCCTGCAGGACTATGACTTGTTATCTGTGTGTGCTGATGTAGTTGCCTGTGTGTGCACATCTGGAGACCAGAAGTTGGCAGACATACAGTATCTTCCTCTCCTGCTCTCCATATTATTATTAATAACACTGTGTCAGCGAGGCTGGCTGGTTAGCAAAGCCCTCATATCCACCGTCTTTGCTTTCCAGTGCTGGAGTTCAAAGCTTGTATCACCATGCCTGCCTGCCTCCTCCTCCTCCTCCTCCTCCTCCTCCTCCTCCTCCTTCTTCTTCTTCTTTTTTGGTTTTTCGAGACAGGGTTTCTCTGCGGCTTTGGACCCTGTCCTGGAACTAGCTCTGTAGACCAGGCTAGTCTCGAACTCACAGAGATCCGCCTGCCTTTGCCTCCCGAGTGCTGGGATTAACGTGCCTGCCTTTTTTACTTAGGTGCTGGAATCTAAGCTCTGATCTTCGTTCATTGTTGTGCCACAAGCACTTAATCTACAGAGCCGTCTCTGCAGTCCCCAATTGTCCTTTACACACACACACACACACACACACACGCACACACGCACACACACACACACACACACATTGGTTTTCAATACAGGGTTTCTCTGTGTACTCCTGGCTGTCCTGGACCTAGCTCTGTAGACCAAGCTGGCCTCAAACTTACAGAGATCCACCTGCCTCTGCCTCCAGAGTGCTGTGATTAAAGGCATGCACCACCACCACCTGGCAAAATATTTTAAGATATCTTAGACCAGGTGTGGTGGTTCACACCTATAATCTCACTTGGGAGGTGGAGGCAGAGAGATCAGGAGTTCAAGGCAAGTTGGGGTTACATGATACCTTGCCTCAAAAAATAAAAACATCATATATGCTACAATTTTTTTTTTTTGAGACAAGGTCTACAAACATGTAGTCCTAGTTTGCCTCATGAGCCTGGCCTCAAATTTGTGGCAATCCCCCTGCCTCTGCCTCCCTAGTACTGGATTGTAGGTATGTACCAGTATGCTTGGGTTTGCCCTTAAATTTAAATGAGAGTTTAGCAGGATATAGTGTCTGGTTTCAATCAGGTAGTGGTGGCGCACACCTTTAATCACAGCACTTGGGAAGCAGCGGCTGACAGATCTCAGTGAGTTCAGGGTCTGCTGGTCTAGAACAGCCAGGGCTACACAGATAAATCCAGTCTTAACAAAACAAAACAAAAAAATAATAAGAACTAGAAATGGTCTCAAAATGGTATTCCTTCAGCACAGATAGGAAATGTTATTTGTTTCCTCTCGTCTGCTGCTGCTGGAAGGTCCATGTGACTCGGTCATTTCTAAGTAGTCTGAGCCTCTGGGTTATAAAATCCAGGATTTTTCAGCTTTATCTTTTAACCCGTTTTGTCTTGTTTGACAAGGACTTTTGTAGCCAGGCCGGACTGGAATTCACATCATAGCCTGGGCTGCCCTTGAACCCAAGTTTCTAGCCCCAGCTCCCTCCAGGAATGAGCCACCAGGCTCAGTGTATTTGGCATTTTTTAGAAAGCTCTTGCCTGTCTGTTCTGGGGGAAGCTAAGACCTGTTTCCAGGTATTTTCCTTCACTGAATAGAGTGTGCCCCCCCAGGTGTCACTATGGAGCCAGGGTCCTATGGTGGGAGATGCTGCCCTACAGGCTCTGTCAGTCCACCTAGTGTCCACTAGAGGGCGCTGCCACCCAGGGGTCCTAGCTGGCTCTGGGGGCCTATACCATAGTGAGGCACCCAGGACCAATTTGTGGAAAACCTGTAACCTGCTTGTGGTGGGCTCTGCCTAGCTCTGGTCTGTTTCTCTCCCACATGGTGGTCCCACTTTGTCTTCCCCTAGCTGTGGAGCTGTCTGAACCCTTTCTCCTAGGACTTAGGATGGGTCACCATCAGGACTGTGAGTCCTTTGGCCCCATCTTCCCTCTCCCCGTGCTAATTCCACACCTACCTTTGTCTCTTCTGCAGTCAGACTGGTTCTTCAGTGAGGACGAGGACAAAGGAGAGAGAGTAAGTGATGAGAGGAGGGTGGGTATGGGCTGAGGTGACCCCTTTTTCTGAAGGGTGGGTGTGGGTGTGGCAGTGGAGAGATGGCTCAGAGGTTAAGGACACCCACTGTTCCTGCAGAGGATGCAAATGTGGTTCCCAGCACCCACATTCAGTTCCCACAACCACCTACAATTCTAGAACTTCTGATGCACCCCCCTACACACACCCAACCTCCATGGGCACTAAACTCAAGTGCTCAAGCCCACACTCAGACACAGATAATCATGCAATGAAAAGTAAAAGAGGCAGCTGGTGATGGTGCATAGAATTAATCCCAGCACTTGGGAATCAGAAGCAGGCAGATCTCTGTGAGTTCAAGGCCTTTGTGGTTACAGGAGCTAGTTACAGGACAGCCAAGGCTACACAAAGAAATCCTGTCTCAAATAAATAAATAAATAAATAAATAAATAAATAAATAAATAAATAAATAAATAAATAAATCGAGGCTGGAGAAATGACACATAGGCTAAAATCACTTGATTCTCTCCCAGAGGACCCAGGTTGGAGTCCCATATGGCCGCTCATAGCCATCCATACTCCAGTTCCAGTGGTATCTGATGCATAGATATACATATAGTCAAACTACCCAGACATGTAAAAAGGTTAAAATAAAAATAAAATCTTTAAAAAAAAAGATTGAGGGAGAGGAGAATCCTTAGCCCTAGGCGCCTGCAGTGTGACAGAGGAGACAGCCCTTCCCTTCAGGAGCAGTGGTCTGTTGGGGGATACAGATCAAACTCCGAGGAGACCCACTATGTAGCATGTAGCATAGCCCAGTCTGATGGGAGAGACGAGGCCCTTGTTCTCAGCTGAGGGAGCCTTCAGGGTTCTGTCCCGGTGGGGTGGCACCCAGCAGCACCGTGGGAGACCTCAGATCTAGTCTCAGGGTGCTCCCATTGAGGAGACAGCCCCACCGTGTTCTGAGGAGCCTGAGGGCTAGCCATCTGGGAGACTCCTGGCTGACTGACTCCTTTTCCTGTTGCAGACCCCTGTTGATGACAAGGAGCCACAGTCAGTGCCCAACATCGAGTACCTCCTGCCTAACATTGGCAGGACAATGCCCCCCAGTGATCCAGGCTCAGGTGAGTAATGGGACCTGGGAGGGGAGAGATGGGGGGGCTCTGCCTTCCTGAGGGTCCCAAATGCCTGGCCAGATGTTTATCTTCCCTGCCCCAGGCTCCTGGCCTGGCCATACCCCAAGATCGGCCATAGTGGGCTTTCTCCCTCTCTGGGAAAATCAGCTGTGTGTTCAGCATCCCCAGGACTGGGCAGGGCTGTGCTTGACCATCTTCTCTGGTCCTCTACTGTGCCTTTGGTTTCCGTAGCTGAGGGCTTTATTCTGGGTGCAGATTCCTCTTTTTAATTTCTCTTCCTTCTCTCCTTGAACCTTGTCCCTCCCTCCTCTTCTCCCTTCAATCTCCTCCCACCTCCTCCATCCTCTCTTCCCTCTTCTTCTCCTGCCCTCCTCCTCCAGCGGACCTGTTGGAGATTTAAAGGGTACAGTGCGGTGTCGCGGCCTCAGTCACTAACAGTGGCGGGTGATTATAAGAAGGCAGGGCAGGCCCGAGTGGTAGACACGTCCCCAGCAGTGAGCACCCCCGAGTGGTAGACACGTCCCCAGCAGTGAGCACCCCAGCTTCACATAGCAGCTGCAGTACTGGTCCACGATTTACCCATGGCCCCACCCTGCCTCCTCCTATCCCTGTGTTCCCTCCTTGGAAGGAAGCCAGACCCCTTGCCCTGCCATCAGATGGCTAGCTTCCCTTCCCAGCCCCCAGCTCTGTGGCCTTCCCTGTGCAGAACAAGCACTTCAGGTTGACCAAGATGAAGGAAACTTGTCTGTGGACCCTGCCTCTGCTGGGACCTGTGTGTGATACCACCCCCAGATGCCATTCTAAAATGACAGCTCCTACTTCAGGTCAACCCTGGACGCTGATGCTGGAAGTCCTGTTCCAGAGGCGGGGTGGCTTCTGTGCCCAGAGGCAAATGAATGGCCCTTTTTTTCTTGGTCCCAGCCACCAGCTCTTCTCATGTCTGACTATTCTGCCCTGGCATGTCCAGTTCTTGCCCGCAGCAGCCCTAGTTATGAGATACAGTCTGGGGGTGGGTGGGGGAGGAGCCCCCTGTCTCTTCTAATCACCTGCTGCCGCCTGCCCCATGTGTGTTGAGTGTGGTCCGCCATTCTTGCTCTTCTCACCGTTTGCTGGGGGAGGGGGCTGGGGAGGGGCCTCTAACCTGCCTGCCAGAGAGTGTGGATTAACTGCACTTGCTCGTCCCAGGCCTTTGGACCAACCTGCTCCCTCTCCAGCGTGGAGAGGACACTGCCTGGTCTTGTTATCTGGTTCCTTCTCCATTCTGGAGACACTAAAGAGCGGGACTCTAGTCCCTCAGATGTACCGGTTTTGACTGGTTTTAAAAGGGACCATGCCCCTTAAGGGCAGGTTGATGTTGGCTCTATCACCAGTCCACTGCCCCCTGTGTCTTACCCACCTCATTTCTGCTCTTTTACGTGATCACTTAGCGTGGTCCCTTCTCTCGTGTGGTGGGGGTGGGGCGCACACCTCTCTCTGCACTGTGTGGTCTCCCATGTTCTCCAGAGTATCTGTGATGTGCTGTGTCGCACCGCTGTGATTTCTGTGGACTGCATCCGGAACTGGCATTTTCTCTCCAGTGCTTCAGAGTCACGGAGCAGGAGGGGGAGGGGAGAGGAGCCAAGACCAAAGAAAAGCCCCCTTTGTCCTTAACCCTGGGCAAGTGAAGACTCAGTGGCCCACAGCTTGATGTCATTTCCTGCCTCTAAAGAAGTGGTGGCTAACAATCACCTTGTGCTCTGGGCCATCCCATAGAAAATGCCAGCAGGAACAATGGCCCTCCTAGGGCCTGGGGGAGAACACCTTCATCCCTGAACTTTTGAGGCAAGGAAAATGTGTTCATATGACCCCGCTTATCCTTCCTGATCTAACATCCAGTTTTCTTTCTTTTGCCAACAGATTCCACCACCTGTAGTTCAGCCAAGTCCAAGGTTAGTGCCGAGGCTTCCTAAATGTGTTCTGCCTGGACACTTTGTTTTGGTCAAGAGAATTAGAATGGTAGTTGAACTCAGGGGAAGTTGAGGGTCCCATGTGAAGGAAAGTGGGAAATACTGAGTGTCCAGGGGAATCCGAGACATCGACCTTAGTGGTGCTTGGAGGGGTGTCTGATGTAGAATAAGGGCTGGCCTTGGAGTTGACAGCTGAGAGGCAGTGTATCCTCAGAACAGACTCTAGGGGCAGAAAATCCTGGGTCTGAGTCCTGTCTTTGCCACTTAGTTTTAGGATGTTGGGGTAATTCTTTGTATTTGCAGCTTCCTTCTCTGTAAAAAGAAGTAACAGCAAGTGTCTGCTGTGATAAACATGATTTAGGGTCTCTAGGGGAAGTTGAGTGTGGTGGCTCATGCCTGTAATTCCACCACTTGGTGGGTACAGCCTGGGCTACATGCTGAATTCCAGATTAGCCAGGCCTTCATAGCAAAACCAAACCAAAAAAAAAAAAAAAAAAAGAGGGCTATCTGGAAGGGCTTAACGAGGAAAAGAAAGGAAAGAAGACAATTGAGAAATCAGTGAAATTGAAAACAATTAAGAGAAATCAGTGAAACTACAAACTGTCTCTGTGGGTAAAAATCAGTAAAATTGATAGACTTGTCACCAGACTGACAGAATAAGAGATGGCATAAATTACCAGTGCTAAGGATGACACAAGTGTTTCTAAAGACCACACTAACACAGGGACATGGGTACAGACCACACAGACACTAACACAGGGACATCGGTACAGACCAC
>NW_004949129.1:2853128-2884971 GCF_000317375.1 Microtus ochrogaster | reverse complement strand
GGTACAGACCACACAGACACTAACACAGGGACATCGGTACAGACCACACAGACATTATTAACATAGGGACATCAGTACAGTCTACACAGGCACTCAGAGAATACAATCAGCAACTCTGTCCATAAAATCAGTGACTTAAAAGAAACAAACCTATACTTAGAAGGATTCTAGCTACCAAAATTTGCAAAAGAAATAGATAATCTGAATAGTCCTGCATGTATTAAAGAAATTTAATTTGTGTGTAAAAACCTTCCAAGAGAGAAAATGCCAGATCCAGATGGCTTCATTAGTAAATTCTACCACATATTTTAAGGAGAAAATGTTTGTGTTGTTGTTTTGTTGTTTTAGTTTTGGTTTTGGTTTTGGTTTTTCAAGATAGGAATTCTCTGTGTAATTGTCCTGGAGCTCACTCTATAGACCAGGCTGGCCTTGAACTCACAGAGACCTGCCTGCCTCTGCCTCTTGAGTGCTGGGATCAAAGGTGTGCACCACCACTGCCTGGGCCTGGCTCATTGTTGTTATTCTTAAAATTACTTATTGTGTATGTGTGTGCACACTTGAGTATTCCAATGTATATGCCATCGTATGTGTGTGTGTGTAGGTCAGAGGACAACTTTTTTCTTTTTGGTGGGGGGTTCAAGACAGGGTTTCTCTGTGGCTTTGGAGCCTGTCCTGGAACTTGCTCTGTAGACTAGGCTGGCCCCAAACTCATAGAGATCCACCTGTCTCTGCCTCCTGAGTGCTGGGATTAAAGGCATGCACCACCATCACCTGGCCAGAAGGCAACTTTTGAAAATGAGTTATTGTCTTTCACTATGTGGGTCCTGGGGGATTGAACTCAGGTCCTCGGGCTTGGTGGCAACTTCCTTTACCTGTCAAATTATTCATTCCTTCATTTTTGAGACAGGATCTCTCTATATAGTCCAAATTTCTTCCTTTTTCCTAAGTAGTGGCATTACAGGTATGTGCCATCTCACCTGACTTTTTTTTAATTTTTAAATAATTCATCTATTTGTCCAACTTTATAGAATCTTAGTTATATAAAATAGTTGTCTTTGTCTCTGTTCCATTGCTGTGAAGAGACATTATGACCAAGGCAACTATTATAAGAGAAAGCATTCAACTGGGGGCTGGCTTACAGTCTCAAAGGTTTAGTCCATTATCACCATGGTAGGGAGCATGGCTGCATGCAGACAGACACTGGAACAGTAGCTAAGAATTATGTCCTGATCCACAGGCAGAAAGAGAGAAACTCTGGCGTGGGCTTTGGAAACCCACCCCCAGTGACACAGTTGCTCTAACAAGGCCACACCTCTTAATCCTTCTAATCCTTTCAAATAATGCCACTTCCTGATGATTTAACATTCAAATATACATGAGCTAACAGAACCATTCTTATTCAAACCACCACAATAATATAATTTTAAAAAAAGTCAGTAGTAACACAGGCCTTTAATCCTAGCACTCGGGAGGCAGAGCCAGACAGGATCTTTGTGAGTTTGAGGCCAGCCTGGTCTACAGAGCTAGTCCCAGGACAGCCAAGGCTGTTACACAGTGAAACCCTATCTCAAACAAACAAACAAACAAACAAACAAACATCAACAACAAAAACTCAAACAACAAAAAGTCTCCCACTTCACAGTGACATTTTAGACAGCAGTAGGCCACATATATGAAAGTGGCCCCTTACAGCCTTATTTGTGTGGTAGGTTAATTAATACTGTCCAGTTTATATAAGTACACACTACCGTGTTCACACAGTGATGAAATCACTTCATGACATGTTTCTTAGAATTCATTTCCACTAGGAAGTGACCCAGAACTATAGTTGTCTAAAATTTAAATACTTATTTGAAGTATACTTGGGGACTGGAAGGATGGCTCGGCTGTTGAACACGTACTGCTCTTGCAGAGGACCAGAGTTCAGTTTTTAGCACTTACATTTGATGGTTCACAATCACTACTAACTCCAGCTTCAGGGAATCTGGCACCCTCTTCCGGCCTGAATGCATGCCCATGTAAACACACACACCCATTCTTATGTGCACATGTGCACACATACCCACACACTCAAAAATAAAAATAAATCGAAAAGAATGTTATTTAATTGCTTACATAGAAATACTACCTCAGGGGTTGGAGAGAGATTGTCTCAGAGATTGAAAGTACTGGCTGCTCTTGCAGAGGACCTGGGTTTGGTCCCCAGAACCCACATGGCATCTCACAACTGCCTGTGACTCCAGTCCCAGGAGATCTGATGTCCTCTTTGGGCACTGCACTCAGTGTTGAACATGCTTGCATATTACACATAAAATAAAATAAATTGTAAAAAAGAAACACACACACACAAAACTACTACGAATTCTTCAGAGGCTCTTCCAGGAGGTAGAAGAGGCGGGAATACTCAACCCGATATGTGATACCCGCATTCCCCAATATCTAAGGCTGCCAGTGTCTCCAGATACAGGGATAGTCATTGAGTCATGCCTCAGATCTCAGCTGAACCTCCCCTACATGGCCTCACTGTACTGAATGCTGAGGGTACAAGAAGGAGCCGAGGAGCTGTAAAGCTGGCTCAGTGGTTAAGAGCACTGACTGCTTCTCCAGAAGACCTGAGTTTAAATTCCCAGCACCATATGGTGGCCCACAGCTCACAGCCATCTATAATGAGACCTGGTGCCCTCTTCTGGTGGTCAGGCATACTTGCAGGTAGAATACTGCATACATAATATATAAATAAATCTTTAAAAGGAGAGAAAAGAAGAGGCCCCAGGAACCTGTGTCTGCAGCATCAAGGCCTAGGCCCCCAGCCAGCCTTGAGTTCCCAAGGGTAGGGGCTACATCTGCTGAGTGCTGAGACTTAGCATTGCCAGCCTCTGACTCTGAAATCCAGGCCAGTGATTGTCAGCTGTGTTCCCCAAAGCAGTGCTGGGGTCGTCACACAGCAGTGTATGGAGGCCGCAGGGTGGCCTGCTCTATATCTTCTTTCATGCAGCAGGTTTTTCAGAGGCTTCTGATGGGACAGAGGAGTTCTGGTCCTGTCACAGCCATTGTCCTAGCCTTTCCCTCAAGCCAGGGGCAGGACACTCGGCTGAATCCACACCCAGCCACAGGGGACTTACAGTCACACTCCGGTGGCCCCTCCCTTTCGGCTCTTCCTTACTGGAGTGCACTGGCACCACACACCACAAGCTCAGCTAAGCACACTAGTTTAACATTAGAAGTTCATGTTTGGGGGGAAGGGTCCCTTTTTACTTCTTGGATGACCCCTCACTCCTCTCCATGCAGCCTGCAGCAACCTGCCCAAGGCCCCCTGGTCCCCAGCGGGGGCTGTCTGATCCAGCATGGCCTTATCCCATTTCACCACAGGTTCCTTAGCCCTGTGGCCCATCCAAAGCTGCAAGGGAGAATTATCTGGCCACATGGAAATCACAAACACTGGAAAGAGAGCTTTTTCTCCTCACTCTCAGTGAGAGACCCCTTCAAAAATCAGATGACAGGGGGCTAGAGAGATGGCTCAGTGGTTAAGAGCATTGCCTGCTCTTCCAAAGGTCCTGAGTTCAATTCCTGGCAACCACATGGTGGCTCACAACCATCTGTAAAGAGGTCTGGTGCCTTCTTCCGGCCTGCAGGCCTACACACAGACAGAATATTGTATACATGATAAATAAATAAAATAAATATTTAAAAAAAATCAGATGACAGGGCTGGAGAAATGACTCAGTGGTTAAGAGCACTGGCTGCTCTTCCGGAGGTCCTGAGTTCAATTCCCAGACGCCAAATGTTGGCTCACAAGCATCTGTAATGGAATTCGATGCCCCCTTTTGTTGTACAAATGTGCATTCAGGCAAAGCACCTATATAATAAAGAAATAAACGAATGAATAAATCCGGAGACAGCTGTATATAGTCTTGTTCCAGAAGGTACGCTGAAAACTCCTGCAGCCAACATTGAGGCTCAGCGCCCATGCCCAGCCAGGCCCCCAGTCGGAGCCCTTGTGAGGAGGCTGTGGCTGATGATTTCCCTTCCTGCTGAAGCAGAAGTTCAGTTCTCAGTGCTGCCTCCTGCTGCCATGGATATCTGTGTTTAAAATACCCGACCACGGCAACAGCCGCCGCTGTCTAAGCACTCCGGTGCTCTTTGTGAGCATGTGCATCTAAAGAAGCGAGACCTGGAGTAGGGTGTGGGAGAGCTTGGCTGGGGAGACTGCTCAGTGGGTAAGAGCACTGGCTGCTCTTGCAGAGGTCCTGGGTTCAATTCCCAGCACCCACATGGCAGCTCCCACTTTAACTCCAGATCCAGGGTATGCAGTGCTTTCTTCTGACCTCTACAGCAGTAGGCATGGATGGTTCACACACACACACACACACACACACACACACACGCAGAACACTCAAACACAGAAAATGAACAAATCTAAAAAAAATTAAAAAGAATCTGGAGAGAGCAATATTGTGGAGCCAGCAAACACCCACAGGTCCAGCTTCGGGAGGACCCCTGCCTCAGTCCCCTGCGCTCAGCTGTGTACACCCTACACACACACACACACACACACACACACACACACACACACACACAACTAAAAATAAAAAGATAAATACGAACAAAAAAGGAAATCAAGTGTTGGAAGCTGGGCATGGTGGCACAAGCCTTTAATCCCGGCACTGGAGAGGCAGAGGCAGGAGGATCTCTGAGTTCTAAGCCAGCCTGGTCTACAGAGTGAGGTCAGCAAGAACAACATAGAAGTCATTGAATTGATCCGGGGCTGGGGAATGGCAGGTGACAAGGGAGACATGACCAGGATGCTGTCCTGGAGAGGAAGACTTCTCAAGCGGGATGAGTGGAGAGGGAGAAGGGTAGATGCTTGTGACCAAGGAAAGACCAGCTGAGGAGTAGTATGCCTGAAGCATTAGCATTTACACCAGGGATCCCATACCAGACACTGTCAAGGACTGTCACTCTGATGTCTGAAGAATTTATCTGGAAGTGGCAGGAGAAGACTCCCGCCAGCTCCCAGATCAGAGGTGCTGCCGAGTTATGGATAGGAGCGCGCGGTGGTGATCCTTGGGTGATGACACTCCAGAGTCACCGAGTGGATGGGAAACTTCGCCTACTGGTTTGGGGACTGGTTTGTTTTGGACATGGTGATTGGGTGCCATGGTATTGGGAGGGGAGTAGGCATGCGCAAGGTGATGGATGAGTCCTTCCTTACCCTCCCTGTCTCCTCTCACAGGGTTCGTTGGTTTCCAAGAAAGAGCCTTACGCCCGGGAGATGCTGGCGATCTCCTTCATCTCTGCGGTCAACCGCAAACGGAAAAAGCGGCGGGAGGCGCGGGGCCTGGGCAGCAGCACCGATGATGACTCTGAGCAGGAGGCACACAAGGCTGCGGCGGGGACGCAGGAGCCACCCGAGGAGCAGCTGCCGGGTCCCACCGCTGTGGAGGCCCCGGGTCGCCTCAGCCCCCCGACGGCACCCGACGAGCGGCCCGCGGCGGACACGCGCTCCATCGTCTCGGGCTACTCCACCCTGTCCACCATGGACCGAAGCGTGTGTTCGGGCACCGGCGGGCGGCGCGCTGGCGCGGGCGACGAAGCAGACGACGAGCGCAGCGAGCTGAGCCACGTGGAGACGGACACGGAGGGCAGCGCGGGCCCCGGGGGGCGTCTGGCGCGCCGGCCGTCCTTCAGCTCACACCATCTTATGCCGTGCGACACGCTGGCTCGCCGTCGCCTGTCTCGCAGCCGCGCGGATGGAGAGAGTCCGGGCGTGGGCACTGCCCGGGCGGGTCCCCGCGGTCCCGAGCCGCTGGGCTCGGCGTCGTCCAGTAGCCAGGAGTCGCTGCGGCCCCCAGCGGCCGCCTCGGCTCTCGGATCACGACCCTCGCGCGTGGAAGCCCTGCGGCTGCGTCTCCGCGGCACCGCCGACGACATGCTGGCGGTGCGGCTTCGGCGCCCGCTGTCGCCTGAAACCCGGCGACGCCGGAGCAGCTGGCGCCGCCACACGGTGGTGGTGCAGAGCCCGCTGACCGACCTCAACTTCAACGAGTGGAAGGAGCTGGGTGGAGGGGACGCCCCGGAGCCAGCCGGCGCTCGACCGCACAGCGACAACAAGGACTCTGGCCTCAGCAGCCTGGAGTCCACCAAGGCACGGGCTTCATCCGCCGCCTCGCTGCCATCGGGGGACCTAGGGAACCTACAGGGACTGCCCACGCGCCGCTCGACTGCCGCCCGCCTCCACCAGTGTCTGTGACACCCTCCCCTATCCGGGTATCGAGTGGGGAGATAGGGCCGTGCTGGTGCCTCCGGCTGGAGTTTGATGTGATGGGCAGAAGGGGGAGTCTTCAGGAGAGGGAAGGGGCTGCTGGGGTTCATGTCCCTTGGATAAAGGACTGAGTGGCCCATTTCCGTGAGTCCACTTAGGGACCCTTGTTGAGAATGGAGTGTGGGCGGATCGCCCAAGCTTCATCCTGAAGGAAATCTACAGGCTGGATTTTTGCTTCTGTCCTCTGCCTTCCTCCCACCCCAATTAGGGGAAGACGAATGCCTGGGGAGCGGATGTATAGGGTTGGGTGTCCATGGGAGAGGGGGCTTGTGTGTGTGTGAGTGTGTGTTAGTCACTGTGCAAAGGTGTTTCCAGTCGCCACTTCTGCCCCAACCCCTTCATCTCCCCACTTGTCCCCCAGCCAGCACCCTGCCTTTGGTGTACACAGGCACCTTATCCCAAGCTTGTCTGAGCCCAAGGCTGAGTTGAGGCCGCTTCCAGAGGCAGGACTGAACCCCACCACCACCAAGTCACTCCTCACACCCTTTGCCAATCTTAGTCACCCCTCTAAGTTCTTTGACCTGCAGACCTGCCTGCTCCCCAGTTTTTTGGAGTGTCCAGGATCTGGCATCTTCCTCCTTTTGATCTTGCTTCCATGGCTCAGCATGCAGACCCCCCCCCCCTTCTCCTTCCAGGGGAACCGTCAGGAAGAACCTGTTGATTTCTAGGGTCTCGGCTGGGCTATTCCTGCAGGGTGGGTGGGATCCAGCTCCCCGCCCCCACATTGTAAATAAACCTTGGAGCACCTGTCCTGCCTCCACCGGTCCTCACTCATTCCAGGGAAGCCCCAGTGGGGTTGCCAGCCCTGCAGCCCAAGTCCCTCCTCAGTCTCTTTGGTTTATGCAAAGGTTTGCTGTAAAGTCTCCCCCTCTCCCTTTTACTGTAAATATTGTCTCTAATGTGTAACATATTATAAAGAATTTATAAGGATTTTTAAAGATGTTTTGCTCATTTTAAAAAGTGTTGTAACAGTGTTGGATAAAGCCCCTACGTCTGCATGGCTCCTGTGTCCCTGACACATCTCCTCTCTAGGCGATAACTAAGATTCCTGCTTCTGAAAGCCCTGTCTTCAAAGTACAGTCTATATCTTGGAAATAAATGGCCTTTCTTGGGCATGAAACAGAGTCTCACTTGTTTCAGATGGGGAAAGGGACATAGCAGCTCTGGGATGGAGACAGGTGAGGTTCATGTCCCTGCAAGGAGGGTGGTCAGGCTGAGTGGCAGGGTGGAGGAAGTCTCTCTAGTGGCTTCTTGTGTCCTAGGAGACTGGTATGGGCAGAGACAGTCACACAGAGTGGGTGGTGTTGCCTCTACACCTCCATCCCTACATCAGCAAGAGGCCTCCAGACTCCCACCTGCCAACACCTGCAGAGGCTTCTGTTTCTCAGGCCTTCAGAGTGGCCTCAGGTACTACAGCCAGGAGACTTAGCCAGCTGCCACCATAGGCATCTCAGGCCCAGTAGCATTACCAAAGGACAGTGTGGGACTTAGCCATTTTCTCATATATGTAACCCTCGGGATAGCTCTGTGGCTGCCCCTACTCGAGAGAGCTCAGAACCCCCCTTGAGAGCTTTGCCTAAATCCCACCTCCAGCCATCAAGCTCAGGGCTGTCATTGGGTCCTTTCTGGATGTGAGAAAACTGAGACGTGGGACAGGATCTATCGTGCCAAGGTCACCCTGTTAATAAGCTATGGAGCCAGGGAAAAGACACAGAGTACAGTTGGGGTGGAGTAGGTGAGGGTGGGACCCCCTCCTCACAGTCAAGCGAAGATATTTCTAGATAAGAGAAGCACAGCTGGGCAGTTGTGGTGCACACATTAATTCCAGTGCTGGGGAGGCAGAGGCAGGTGGATCTCTGGGTTTGAAGCCAGTCAGTCTACACAAAGAAACTCTTGAAAAAGAAAAAAACTCACTGCACAAAGTAAACAATTGCAAAATTTGTCCATGAAGGTGTGATCTGTACGACTCTAACTGCGTGCAGGGATAGGGAGGGGACAGATCTACATTGCAGCAAAGTTTTGTTCCTGGTTGTTGTTTTGTTTTGTTTTGTTTTAGTCAGGGTCTCACTGTTTAACCCTGGCTGACCTGGAACTCGCAGTGTAGACCAAGCTAGTCTCAAACTATGGCAATCCTCCTGTCTCAGCCTCCTGAGTGCTTGGAACTACAGATGTGTGCCACCATGCCTGATTTATTTTTTTTTTATTTTTTTATTTTTTTTTTTAGTTTTTTTCGAGACAGGGTTTCTCTGTAGCTTTGGAGCCTGTCCTGGAACTAGCTCTGTAGACCAGGCTGGCCTCGAACTCACAGAGATCCTCCTGCCTCTGCCTCCTGAGTGCTGGGATTAAAGGCGTGCGCCACCACCGCCCGGCCCCCATGCCTGATTTATGATTTGAATCTAAACTGCCCCCCCCCCATAGACTCAGATGGTGACCTCATGGTCCCCAACTCCCTCGTAGCACTATTTTGAAGTCTGTGGGTCTGGCTGGCAGAGTAGGTCGCCAGAGCAAACCTTTGAAGGTCATACTGCCCTCATTCCAGCGGGATCTTCCTGTCCTCGTCCAGCAACAATGTGTTCTCCCCAAAATGGATCGAAACTCCTTTGAACGTGTGATGCAAAAATAAATCTTTTATTTATTAAGTTGATTCTGTGAGATAATTTGGTCACAGCAATAAATAGAATAAAATTTGAAAATGGAAGTTTAGAATAAGAAACCATGTGAGAACTTATGGGGAGAGCTAGGGTAACTATTCTAAGTACAAGACAGAAATGCTAACACGGGACAAGGACATTTTGTTTCTAACTAGGAACTAGGAACAAGGATATTTTGTAACAGTCTAAAAGCCAGCCAATCAGGAGATAAAAGCAGGTATGTTCCCAAGGGCAGTCCGGATGCAGGGAGTCTAACAAGCTTGAAGGAAAACTACACAATTTTCTATGCTAGTTGGAGACTTTAACATCCCATACTGTGTTAGTAGACAGACTAACCACAAGGAAGAAAGCCCGACTTCTGCAAACCAGCTGGACTCAAGGGTTCTGAAGAATACTCCAAAGGACAGAACAGGTCTTTCTCAGGCACATGTGGAACACTCTCTGGTCAGTCCATATAGTAGGCCTTAAGCAAGTCCCCATGCATGTCAAAGGAGAGAAATCAGACACTCTTGTTCTTAACCACAGTGGGATTAAGTTAGAAATTAAGAGGTTGGGGCCAATGAGACGGCTTATCAGCCAAGGGTGCTTGCTACCAAACCTTACAACCTGAGTTTGATCTCTGGAACCCACTACATGGAAAGAGAACCACCCTTTTTTATTTGTTCTGTTTTTCAAGATAGGGTTTCTCTGTGCAGCCCTGGCTGTCCTGGAACTCACTCTGTAGACCAGGCTGGCCTTGAACTCACAGAGCTCCACCTGCCTCTGCCTCCTGAGTGCTGGGATTAAGATGTGCACTACCACGCCCACCTGGCTGAAAAATCACTCTTTAAAGTTGACCTGAGACAAGCTGGGCTTTGTGGCTCATGCTTTAATACCAACACTCAAGAGGTAGAGGCAGGTGGATCTCCAAACTCAAGGCTAGCCTGGGCTGCAGTGTGAGTTCCTAGACAGCAAGAGCTACACAGAGAAACCCTGTCTCAAAAAAAAAAACAAAACAACAAGAAAAGGAAAAGAGAAAGAAAAAGGAAGAAAGGAAGGAAGGAAAGAAGAAAGGAAGGAAAGAAAAGAAAGAACAAAAGAAAGAAAGCCAGGTGGTAGTACTCGCCTTTAATTCCAGCACTCAGGAGGCAGAGGCAGGTGGATCTCTGTGAGTTCTAGGGAGCCTGTCTACAGAGCAAGTTCCAGGGCTGTTACAAGGAGAAACCCTGTCTCTAAAAACCAAAAATAAGAGGAAGAAGAACTCCAATTCTGTTAGTGTTGAGGGTGCCCCCATGTGCATACACCCACACACCCACACCCACTCACTCACACACACACGCACATACCCACTCACACCCACACCCATGCACGCGCACACCCACACACATGCAAGCACACACACGCACACCCACACATGCACACCCACTCACTCACACCCACACACCCACACACGCAACCCACACACACGCACACACGCACACCCACACACGCACACCCACTCACTCACACCCACTCACTCACACCCACTCACTCACACCCACACGCACACCCACTCACTCACACCCACTCACTCACCCCGCACACGCACACCCACACACCCACACACACCCGCACACGCACACCCACACCCACACGCACACCCACACACGCACACCCGCACACCCACAGCTACCACTTTTCTGGCATCCGTGAGGACAGGATCGTGGTTATCTGGCCCAACTAAAGCAGTCAGATGAGTGACCAGGGGTCAGGGAGAGCGCCCACTGGAATTTGGGGTTCATTCTGGACCATTTAGTGTCACTGCCGAGAATCTGACACTCTATTCTCCTCTCCCGAGACACTGGATTGTCACCCACATCTGTGAAAGCTGCAACAGAAGCCATCTCTGCAGCAACTGGGCAGGTCTTGGACACTTTCCTATTGGAGTATATTGCTCCTGCAGAGGGCCAGTGCTCGGTTTCCCGCACCCACGTAGGCAGCTCCCAACCCGTCCTGTTCCAGGGGATCCAATGCCTTCTTCTAGTCTCACCAAGAGCCTTCACTCGTGTATTTGACTCCTCTCCCCACCCCAACATACACACTTAAAAATAAAATGTAAAAATATAAGACCCCCCCCATCACTTGCCACATGCAGCTTCCTGTTCCTGGCCCATGACCCTGCCCATCTCCCTGACTGTCCCCGCTTGGAGCTACTTGGATTTTATTTCCTAGAACCCAGAGGCTACCCCCCCACCCCCCACTCCCCGCCCTGCCTAGGACTCCAGTTATCACCTCCACAGTGACTCATCTAATTGGCTGTTTGGTTGGTCAGTTGATTTTATTGAGACAGAATCCCACACCATAACCCGGGCTTCTAAATCAAGGTAATCCACCTGCATCAAGTATGGGGATTACAGGTGTAAGCCTTGACGGATTTTATTTGGGAAGAGGTCTCTCTATAACGCAGACTGGCTCTATCACTCCAAGTTCCTGACAGCATGCATGCCCCACCCCCAGCGGCTGAGTGTGTAGGCACATTATCCACTTTTTGTACACGTTATTAATTTGATTTACATATTTTATTGGGGCGGGGCACCGTACATATGTGACAGAAGACAGTCTGCATAAGGTGGTACCATCCTTCCATGACGTGGATGGGCTCCACCTTTACCTGCTAAGCCACCTCCCAGTTCTTGCTTGATTTTGAGACAGGGTCTCCTGTATCCCAGACTGGCCTCCGATTCAGTGTAGCTCGGTCTGACTTTAATTCCTTCTGCTCCCACTTTTCAGGTGTTGGGATGTCGGACACGCTCCCCATTCCCAGCCCCACTCCTCTCTTTGTCACTGCTCTTGTTTTGTTTTGGGTTGATTTTGAAGACCTCACCATATAACCCTGGCAGTCTGGAATTTGCTGTGTGTACCAGGCTGGACTCGAACTCATGGTGATCCACCTTTATTGGGAGTGATTCACTTTTTAAAGTTGTGTGTTAGTGTTGTAGGTCTGTGCTCATTCACACATATACAGAGGCCAGAAGTAGGTGTCTTCCTTTTGTTCTCTAACTTCTTTTTTGAGGCAGGGTCTCTCACTGGATCTAGAATTCACCTCTTGGATAAGGTGGCTGGCCAGTGAGCTCAGAGGAACTGTCCCCAGCACCCCCTGAGGTCACAGGCCTGAACCACTATGCCTGGCTTTTATGTGGGTGGCGGGAATTCTAACTCAAACCTCCATGTACAGCAGACACTTCACCTATGAGCCAGCTCCCCTCCTCATACTTAAGGTCTCTGAATCAAGGGACTTCAGGGCCTGGTGGTCCTTGGCAGCTCTACATTGCTCATTGTCACCATAGTTACATGGCTATGCCTTTGTTCCGTTGCTTGCTGTCAGCCAGTTTGTAGGTGCATGCCTGTGTGCTGGCTGGCTCTCCTGCCAGAGGCTTAGCTTTTAGTCCTGGGAGCACCTAGGCACAGCAGCCAGGGCTATTGGGAAGTCATTTGGGGTGAGGGAGTGCCCGGCACAATCTCTGACAAGCAGGTGATGGCTCTATTTGCTCTCCATTTTAAATTGCCAGTGGAAGGAGGGGGGATGGGGGGAGGTTGTTTGGCCTCTTGTTTTCCAGGAATGTAAAGGGGAATCACAATGGGACCTGCTGACATCCTAAGACAGGGACAGCCTCTAACATAGAATGAGGGCTGGCTGTGTTGGCATCTGAGGTCTTCTGGGGGCACCGGCAAGAGGTGACTCATGAAGCAGTGTTTCCCTAAACAGTGAGCGGTTTCTCAATTCTGGCCTGTTAGTGGGCCTTAGAGGAGAATGACGCTAATGGCTCCCAAAGCGGCTGCAGGTTTGTAGCCTCAGGACCCTGCCACCTCATGGGATGGAGGTAACTGGGCTGATAGAAAAGATCTGGTAAATCTGGGCCTTGGCAAGCAGAATATGGGGACACCTCTAAGACAGAACATGCAGGAACCGTGGCAAGACCTTCGGATTCTAATACCTGAAAACCCTGAGCAGGGCATTTTGCCCATTCTCTGAGCACTGTGGGTAGCAGGTACATTGCATTCCGTCCCGGGTGTTTCAGGTGTGGGTTCCTGTTAGTGCCAGAGTCTGTCCACCTCCAAGCACTGCTGTTGGGGCTAGTGGGGCAGAATTCAAATTGTGAGTTTACAGATCGCGAGTTCTGGACTTGGGAAGGATGCCCGGTATTTCTGTGTTGGCTCTGCCACTGACAGGTGCTGTCACTTCACTGGTGGCCGTGAGGACTAGATGGGGCCTCTCCTGTGTCAGCAGGTGAGTGGGGTTAGCAGGGTGTGATGTCTCCCAGCACACAGGAGGCAAGAAATAGAATTCTCTGAGTTCAAGGTTATCCTGGTCTGCAGAACCAGTTCCAGGACAGTTAGGACTACATAGAGAAATCCTACCTTGAAAGTCCAAATAAACAAATAAAGAACTAGTGGGTTTCCTCTTCCGTATCCCAGGGGTATCAGGAATCATGTGTCCTAGGTAGTGCCAGCCCTATGACTCCTGTCCTGTCCATCCTTTCTCTGTGCCATGGCTGATGCGGGGCATGCTGGTTTCAGGGGTCCCCACCCCTCTGCTAGTCACCCCAATTCTTTCCAGGCCCCTGAAGATGAAGAAGAGAAATAACGAGGCAGAAGCCCAGAGGAAGAAGATCCAGGAGAGAAAAAAAGAAACAAGTTTTATTAAAGCCCCAACTCTCGGCTAGAAAAACCAGAAGGGAAGGGAAGAAAGCAGGGAGGCAGGGGAGAAAGAAGGACATTAAAAAAGAGACAGAAAACACAGCAACCCTTTCCATTTAGAAATTGCCAAGTTACACTGACAGGTCACGGAATGTCCACAGAAGCCATCACTGCTACACCGACACAGGCCCTACGGGGTGGATGGGGTGGGTGTGGAGCCAGGCAGGCCTTGGGGATCCCACTTGGGATCCCACTAAAGCCTTGGCCCTGAGGATCCTGGGGAAACAGTATATTGTGGAAGGGGCCAGAGAGAACCCCCCATGCGGGTAACACAGCACAGTGGGAAGGGGTGAGGGAACCGGGTACAGGGTCCCCCAATGTGGCAGTAATACAGCACAGCGGGCAGGGGTGAGGGGACCGGGTACAGGGTCCCCCAATGTGGCAGTTTCTCTTGTCAAGCACACACTGATGGACAGAGCGGCGAGGCGCATGCAGCTGAGGGGGGCATTGACGTGCTGTGGGCTTTGAGAAAGTGCGGGGAGGGAGGCCTCAGGAGGGGAGCCGGGCGAGTGGTGCAGGATGATGGAGCACACATGTGCACACGCACACTGACACACACAGAGGCCCTCTCACACGCCTGCCTGCACCGGAACACGGTCACACCCACAGCTCATGTTATCTCTGTCCATCCATATACAGTCCTCACGTGAATAGCCAGGCATGTCCGTCACACATTACGCCTTCCTCCCAAGGTTCCTGTCACACAGTCATGCTGATGCCCAGGCAGGTTGTGCTCACATACATGTACACAGCTTCACACATACAATATAAGATTTTGCCTATGTACACACAATCCACGCATGTGCACAGGCAGAAGTTATTTAGGCTCGTGCCAATGTGCACACACACAGGCCGCACACAATCCCATACAAATGCCTCCCAGCACACACATGCGCGGGAACCAAAGCGAAGAACTATGTAAATCCCGCGGGCCCTGCCTGAGAGCCCGGGCAGCCCTGTATGGATGGTCACTTGTCCCAGCTCCCCCTCCCTCCACAAAGGACACTCAACTCAGGACAATGACGGAGGGGTGCACACTCAGGTCACAGGGCTGAGGGGGTATGGGGGCAAGCAAAGAGCAGCAAGCAAAGAGAAATGGAGTGGAGGGGCCCCTTCCCCTCCCCTCCCAAACCAGGGGTCTCTGTACAGCCAAATCAAACCAAACCGCTTCACCGACTACAGAAGCCAGGCCACAGGCCTGTCCCCAGCTCCCTCCCCTGCCAGACAGCAGCCAGGGAGAGTGCTCTGTGGTTTTCTTTTTTTTTCTTTTTTAAATATTTATATATATTTATATTACGTATATTATATATATATATATAATATGTAAATATATTTTTAAAACAATATAAAATGTTAAGACACTTCACTTAAATGTAAAGAGTTGCTTGCAATTAAAAGTAATTGCATCATTGTGAGGTCCCTTTTTTTCCCCCCTATTTTCTAGGGTTTTTTTGTTTGTTTTCTTTTTTGTTTTTTTTTTTGTGTGTGTGTTTTTTGTTTTTTTTTTAATTTATTTTTGTCTTTTTTTTCTGGGAGGGATTTTTTTTTTCTTCTTCTTTTGTTATTTTTCAAAAAGGCTTGCTTGCCTTGGTACAAAAATGGTCAAAGCTAGAAAACAAGGTGAACCAACAAAACAAAAGCAGAAATTAAAAAAGAAGAAAAGAAACAGAACCCAGTTTTCCCTCCCTCCCCAAACTCAACAGCTGCCACTGGCCTCCCCTGCCAGGCTCCAGGGTCTTGGGGCTCCATCCCTTCAACAGTTCCTTCCTGTGCTTAACCAGGTGATGAGTCTCAAGACCACACCTCTGTGCTTACTCTATGTTGTGCTCCAAAGCGAGCCCCCTCCAGCCTTCTTTCTTGCTCTGGCCCTTCTGTGCCTGCTGGGGACCAGGCCAGGATCAACCAGCCTCTCCCTTTGCCTCCAGGGCCCACCCAAAAGCCAGTCTGCCCTACAAGGTATCCATGGACTGGAATACTAGCTGGTGGCTCTGCCTTGGGGACCCTCAAACACCTCACAGTGGTCACCAGATCCCCATAGGCAAATCACATCTCACCCCTTCCCTGAAAACCCTCAAATCATAAAGGCTGGCTGAAGGTCATGTTGCCCCCAGCTAAGGGTCAACTTTACTGCACCCACCCCCCCTTCTCCCTGTTTCCCTCACAACCAGACCCTACCCACCCTCCAAACATGTCTAGGCCCTTCCACCTTGCCCACCCCCCCACCCATAAAATAAGTTAATGGCATTTAAAGTGCTAAATTAGGAAACTAAAAGTTACCAAGTGCCCTGCTCAGGGTTGCCCTCTCCCAAGGCAGAGCCCCAGGGGCAGAGTGAACGCAGGAGCAACCAACCAGAACGGGGGGAGGCACCCACCAGAACAGGGGGCTCCCACCAGAACGGGGGGGGGGCGCCTCTGTCCTTAACTAGCACCAGCCAGACACTGAGTAACAGTGAGCCAGCTCTTCCCCTTGCACCAAGTGTCCCCCTCCCCAGCCTTGGCCTCTTCTCTGGCAATCCCATCCAGCAGGCCTGCCTACAGGCCCACCCTGGTTCAAGAGGAAGCCGCAGGCCAGCAGCAGAGGCGTGTTTCTTCGAAGGCTGGACAGGCAGTGGGGCATCTCCCAGGCCAGGGTCTGTCTCCCTGGTCCGTCGTCCAGTCTGATGCTGGGTCTGTCCATGTCCATTAGTTCCTCCAGGAAGGAACCCAGTAACGAACGGGAGGGGGGGTCTCCACTGCAACAAGTCTCCGTGGCTCAGAGTTGGTTCCAAGTGTTCTTGGGAAGTTAGGGGAGGTGGGGACGTTGGATGGACTTGGGAGGAAGAGGGTGAAAGAGCAGAGGGAGAGAAGATGACAGGAAGTAGGCCGAGGAGGCCCCCCTCCCCGTTAGGGAACAGGAAGTCAAGGAAAATCGGTGTGTTTGGTTTTTAGTTTTCTCTTTTGCTCTTTAAAAAGAAAAAAAGAAAAGAAAAAAAAGAAAAAAGATCATTAAAAGAGAATCACTTAAAAAAACCAAAAACACCAAGAGGGGATGAGAGAGAGCTGAGGGCCATGACCCCAAAACCCTTCAGGGGTGAGAGTTGGGAGGGTGGAGTGGGCATGAAAGGAAGTGGGGGACAATGGCAGGAGGGAGGGAGGGAGGGAGGGGCAGGCCAGGTGGTGGTGTGAGGGCTTCTAGAAGGAGATGGAAGAATTCCTTGCCCCAAAGGAAGTCAATACGGGGATGGAGGTTCTGGAACCAGAGGGCTTTTCTGAGACTGGGCTCGAGGTCTCATTCGACCCGCTCATTTCTTTAGATGGTTTAGTGGCCTGGAACAAAAACAGGGGTCAGGGATCAGAGAGAGCGAAGGAGAGCCTCCATGCTGGCTCCTGGCTGAAGTGTTGAAAAATGGAAAAATCCCACAAGTCCAGGAGAAAATGAACTGCGAAAGTGAAAAACGAGAGGGGACATCTGGAGAGTGGTCCTCTGAACTGGGGGACAGGGTGGGGAAGTGTCTGGGGGGCAGAAAGAAGGGTGAGGGAGGCATGGGGTTGGGTCAAAGGCCCAGAAACCAGAGTAGGGGTGGCTTCAGTCCATGGTTACTGAGAGGAAAGACAGAAGACAGAGGAGATGCCAGAGAAACCCAGGCAGAGGGGACGAGGGACGGGAGGGTGGGGAAGGGAGGGAAAAGAAGTAAAAGGTTAGCAGCGACAGGGGTGCATCTGAAGCCAGCAGATGGGGGTCAGTAGCTCAGCCCAGCTCAGGTGCCACCTCTGGCCTGGGTGGGAGGCCCCTGGTGTAAGCAGGGGTGAGCTAGCCCCACCTGGAAACTCCAAGGAGGCATACTCCCCCTCCCCTGCCAGCCCAGAATCCCCACTGTAGCCCTCCCTGTCCGCGGGCCCCAGCTCTGAGTGGTCCTAACAGCAGCTGGAGACCAGGCTACGCTCCCATGATCACTCTCCCAGTCGGAAGGCCTTGCCTGCACGGGTGCACGCGCACACACACACCCTCCTTGCTTCTGTATTGACCTTGTCATGGTCTCTCAAGCAGGGTTTAAGAGCCACCTGCATCATCTCCAAAGGACAATCCATGGCATGTGTCGCAAATGCAGATTCCTAGGGCCCTTTCCTTCCAGAATCATATCCACTTTGGGGTGGGAATGTGCATTTTGAGCTGAGTGAGGGTATCACAGACCGGACTGCTGGAACCCTGTGACTGAATCCAATGACTCACCTGGAATTTAGCTACCAGGCCTTGAAAAAAAAAAAAAAAAAAGCCAGGTGCTAGTAGCTGTACACGCCTTTAATCCCAGAACTCAGGAGGCAGAGCAGGCAGATCTCTGTAAATTTGAGCTAGCCTGGGCTGCAGAGCTAGTTCCAGGACAGCCAAGGCTACGCAAAGAAACCAAGTCTCAAGGGGAAAAAAAAAAAAAGGAAAAAAAAAACAACAAAACAAGGCTAAGGTGAGAACTTAGCAAATTCCAACCCAGTCTGGGCTACATAGTGAGACCATCACAACAAACCAAACCAGCCACAAAAGCCACTATAAAGAAAGAATGAAGAGGATCGTGTGGCACACTCCAGTGACCTGCCTGAGGCTCTGGAGATCAACGCTGGGCCTGTCCTCCCCTAAAGACCTCTGGAGCCACCCAGCTGCTAGGAAGGCTCTCCCAAGTACCCTGGGGTGGAATGCTACCATCTTCAGTAAGCCCTGCCTATGCAGAGGAAGGCAGGAGGTCGCCACATTGCTGGCAACTGTGTTCTCCTCGGCAGGCATACAAGTGGCTCACCAGTGACTCATACAGGCTTTACCAAAGTGTCAGCTGGTAGCCAAGGCTTCCCTTCCCTTTTGGGAGAATCAAAGCAAGCTGTGGATTCAGCAGTGGATCCTCTACTGTGGCCCTCACCATCAGGCAGGGTCCTACCCCACGGCATTCTTTGTCCATTGCTGCAGGCCAGGTGTGACCGTAGGCCCTCCTGGGCCTTGGAACAAACTCAAAACAGGCACCTAAGGGCTCTCTGCCAATTGCCTCGGGCTGGATTCTGCCCCGCCCCCGCTTCTGCCTTTCTGTCACCCACTTAAAGTTATAACTCGGAGCTGGAGAGGCAGCTCAGTGGCTAAGAGTACTTCTGTTCCTGCGGAGGACCTGAGGGCAGGGAACTCAGCGCCCCCTGTAACTCTAGCCTGAGGGGTTCTAACGCCCTTTTCTGGCATCTATGGGTTTCTGCACACAAGTGGCTCCCATGTACGTACCAACTGACTCAGGCTCACACACGTGCACATAATAAAAAATTAAGCCAGGTGGCTGTGGTGCACACCTTTAATCCCAACACTTGGGAAGCAGAGGCTCTCTAGACCAGGCTGGCCTCGAACTCACAGCAATCCACCTGTCTCTGCCTCCCGAGGGCTGGGGTTAAAGGTGTGCGCCACCACTGCCGGGCTGCATTCACACATTTATGGGGATGTCTCCCCAGGACCTCCTCATGGAGACCATCTGGGATTTCACGTTTGGTGGAGTTCTCAAGAGCCAGCTTCCATCTGGGGATACACTGGCTAAACTCCATCCGAGATCCACCAAAGCAAAGGGAACATGTTGCTTGGCAACTCTATGCTGCTCGGAGTCACCCTGTCTCTGAGGGTTTCCGTCACATCCATGGCACCTGCCAATGGTCTCCTGTGAGCTGGGTTTATTTTTAAGATTTATTATTTCTATTTTACGTGTATGTATGTTTTGCCTGCATGTATGGTTGTGTACCATATCCGTTCCTGGTGCCCATGGAGTTCAGCAGAGGGCACCAGATCCCCTGCAACTGGAGCTACAGATTGTCATAAACCACTATGTGGGCACTGGGAATTGAACCTGGGTCCTCAGAGAGAGTAGCGATTGCTCCTAACCACTGAGTCATCTCTCCAGCCCCTCCCTACACCCACGGGTCTTGATTTTGTTAAAAGAAGCAGAACCTCTGTGAGGAGACAGAAGCCTAAGAGAGATTCAGCTTTCCTCTGAGAGAAGGACACTTCTGGACCTGGGGTCCATGACAGCACCCTTCCCTGCTAGACCACACTGCACCAGATTCTCAGGCTACTCTAGGACACCTGTCCCTCCAGGCTCGGATTCAGAGTCCCCTACGGGGCTGGATCAAGCTGGAGCCGCACGTCCTGCTGGCCTCCTTAGCCAGGTCATTCTGGTGCTGCCCAGGGACTAAAGGAGCTGCCTCCTCTCTCCCCCTAGGGTGCTCACAGCTCCGGTTAGTATTAGTCCCTGGTCTCTGTTCCCTCAGCTCTCTGGTGGTGCCTTCATGTGAGCCACTAAAAGAGACAGAATAAGTGGCTGGCCTACAGGAAGTGTCCACGGCTTCACATCTATTCCAAGCCCTGGATTCCTCAGCTCTGGGAATCCAGTTCCCACCCCACCCATTTTAGGTCCTATGCACAGCACGCAAGGGCTCTTCCGGCCACCTCGGTGCCTCTGTCACGCCTGTTGCCATGCATGGCCCTCTCGAAATTTCCCCTCTGCCTCGGTGTCCCTGGTCCCCACCACGCCGATTCTCTTCATCTCATCAACATGGGAGCTCTGAGGTCAGGCTTAGTGCCACAGGCCTGTCATCCCATCTACTCAGGATGCTGAGGCAGAATCCACAGCTCAGGGTCTGCCTGGGATACTGAGTGAGACCTTGTCTTAGTGATCCAGGCGGCCGGAGCATGTGCGCAGCATGCTGGAGCAGAGCCTATTGGAGGACCAGCCGTGAGGACAGGGCAGCAGTGAAGGGATTCAGTCTGGGTTTGAGGACACAGACTTTAAACAGCATTGTGTGTAAGCTATCATCAAATACGCACTCTAGAAAGTCCTCACAGGTCTTAAAGAACCAATGAGAGGAGACAGTCGCAGACGACCTTAGAAGATGATGAATTAGGCAGAGACATGGTTTGGTTTGGTTTTCTAATTTTTCTTTTCCTACAGTACTGGGGGCTCAAACCTGGGGTCTCCCCGCCAGTAGGCGGGCAATCCTCTGCTAAGCCAAACCTCCCATATCTGCTTCTTTACTGCTGCCTTTATTTAAAAATCTTCCTAAGGAACATCTATTGCTTTGCCAGAAAGCAATGTTTTGAAAGGGCAGACCCAGGCACAACATGAGTGACAGGGACAGCTGGCAAAAGGGCGGCAGGGTGGGACAGAGGCCCATGCTTGGGTGGGGAGGGGCAGGAAGGGACCAGTGGTGTCCAGCAGCTGTGGGGTTTGGGAGCTGGGCGGTGACTCTGAGGGACAACTGGAGAAGACACGGGTTGGAGAGATGTGGCACTGGACAGTGGAGGAGCTGGAGACACAGACGGAGAAGGGGTGGAGGGGAGGCGTCCACCGCAGTAGCCCAGGCAGGCAAAGTAAAGCAGGGACAGAAAGGAACCAGGGATAGGACAGTGACCTGGCTGTGACATCTGTCACCTCATTGACCGTAGGGGCTGATTTAGCTGATCTGTCTGGCTAGGTGGGTGTCCCTCCTTCCTCACAGCTCCATATTTCTCCCTCCCAAGCCTGCATGGTTGGCCCAAGAGGACAACCTTCTCCAGTAGCTTTTCCTCCATAGAAGAGCATCCTTGGGCCAAGGGCATACAAGCAGATGTACTCTGCAGCTCAAACCTTCCAACAAGCTTTCAAGGTTCACAAAGGAACCAGGGAGGGCTGATGGGAGAGCTGGGTGGCAAATACCAACCCAGGTAGAGGCTACAGCGGCACAGATATGGGGGATGTCTACACAGCCACATAACCTGGGGTAGTGAGAGAGAGAAAGCCTGCGTGGCCCTTGGCGGCCTTGCCCCACCCTATGGAGAGGTCTAGGGAAGCCTGTCTTCCTAGGAGGCAGCAGGTAGATAGATAAGGGCTTGTGTACCAGGGTTATCTGGGGCTATGGTGGGTGGGCTTTAAGGTAGCTAGGCCAGTCTTGGTTCTAACGCTATTTGCTGTGCAGGTCTTTCTTCTGCTATAGGCTGAACCTCACAGCCAGCCTTGGCCATCCCTAACCTTCTACTTCTGAGCCTAGGGTCTCCATCTGCACAGAATGAGGCCCTCCTGCGGCCTCACACTGGCCTGGCACACAAGAAGCATGCAGGAGAGATTCTAAACTGAGCACGTGCCCCGAAGGGCTCTCTAGAGCTATATCCAGGGCCTCCTCCTCTTTCCGACCAGGCGGACCACACAAGCAGGCTCCAGGGTCACAAGCACCAAGGGCAAAGTCTGTCAACTCCAAACCTACAAAGGGAACCCCAAGGGGTTGTTGCACCTGCAGGATTCCTACCACACCTCATCTGCCCTTCCAAAGGTCAGCTGAGCCCACCAACCTGTGACTCAAACGCGGGTGCAAAAGCAGCTTCCTTCTGAGCTGAGGGCAGAATGAAAGGTGCTGAGCAGGAGAGAGCCATGCACAGGGGCAAAGACGGGCAGGAGGGTAAGATGGCTGCCATACGGGCTGGCTTTAGAAGTGACCCAGCCACTGAGGAAGGGAGTGAAATCTGTACAGGGCAGGCACTGCACAGGCAGGGAGCGAGGCTCCTCTGTCCTTGGGCAGGAAACAGGCTGTGAACTCAGAGACTCACGTCTATACCAGATCCAAAGTACCGGGGCTGCAAGGAGGAACAAGATGGAGGGCATCGACAGGGAGGGACCCACAGTAACTGAAACCATCACTGCAACAGGAGCACATAGCAGAGGCTTGGTGCCCCAGGGGCCTGGGTGTCCCGGATCCCACCCTCACCTGCTGCTGGGCCTGGATCCTCATGTACTCCGCCCTTTGCTTGCTGTGCTTGCCTTTGTCGGGGCTGCCTGCTGGGCCCTGGGTTGCCTTCAGCCGAGAGGCTCCTGGAGTCACAACCTTCATGGGTGGCACGGTGCCACCACCACTCTGTGGAAAGAGAGAGAGGGCTGAGGTGGGACCGTTCTGCATGGAACCCTAAGCACTGGGTGAAGGCTCTGGGGTTAGGACCTCCTCAGGGAGGCCCTTGGATGCCTGGAGACCCCTCGCTGACTCCCCATAAGCACCCAAGACTTAAGTCCCTCTGAGCCCAGGTTCAAGGCCTCCCTGGAGGAGATGATCAGGCTAGTCAGAGCTCATATGTGACTTTCCTGAGTGTCCCAGAGGAAGCCACTTTTACAGGGAGGGCCCCAGCACCACTCAACTCCCAGCCAACACCTTCCTGGTCCCAGGAGACAGTTGGAATTGGGGGTCTCTAATAAGAGAGCATCCCCAGGTCCGCACCACCCCTAGAGCAGAAGGCAAGAGGTGAGTTTCACCCCATAGATGGGCACATCTGGCCCCATGACCCTCCCCCATATAACAGCCCTTCCCAGAGAGACTCTGGGGACCCAGAGGCGCACGATCAGTGAAGTGACAGCGACAGAAAGAGTCAGAGACAGGAGGGGGAGAAAGGGGTGGAGAAGAGGAGAAAGCTTTATTCCCTGGTTCACAGAGAGCAGGCAGGGCCAGAGCCCTCCTGATTCATGCCCAAACAGCAGAGCTGAGTCCTGGGTGAGCCGGCTTCCCGGCCGCCCCTGGCTCTGCCCATAGGCCCTGGCCTGGAAACAGGGCTCCCAGAGGGAGGTAGGCTGAAACAAAGACAGTGGGGGTGATGGAGGCGGGCAGAGCTTCTGTGGCCCCACTCTCTCCACTCTGCAGGCCCAGAGACTGGAGCAGGAAGGCAGCAGGAAAGAAGGGGAGGCAGCCACCTGAGGGGATGAGGGTGGGGACTGGGGGATGCTTGGACACGTCATAGTGGTGTTGGCGCCCATCTCGCTCAGGGTGGCTTCTAGCTCCTGGAGCGTCTCCTCCAGACTGTCCATAAGCAGTGGGGTAGCATCCTGTACTGGGTGGCCTGAGCCGACGGCCTGTTGTCCTCTACTGCAAGCTTGACTGTCACGTTCAGAGTTTTGAGGGGTCTCCTCTGAGTGGGTCTCAGCAGGCTGAGTCTCATCTAGCGATGGTCCCCAAGGACAGAGAACTCCGGCTTCTGCATTGTCTGGGCTCCGTAGAATTGTCGGTTCCTTTCTGGACAGTGAGCTGCTCCAGAGTACCTCAGCAGCTAGTCCCAGCAAGGCCTGTGGGCCATGGCAAGCCCTTCTGCTGCCGGCCAAGGTCCGGGGTCTTGGTGTGGGGACTGTCCTGGGGCCCAGTTCCTCTAAGCTGCTCTCTGGCAGAGAGGGAGAGCCAGAAGTGCATTCTGTCAAGATGATCTGAGGGATACAGAGAACCCTGGGACCTGAGGCAGCCTGGGGGGGACAGAAGACGAGAAGGATTGTGATCCCTGCTGGGGTGCGTTCACTTCCTTCCTCTCCCAGATGGGGAAACTGAGTCAGGGAAAGTGCCGATCATGTCACCCAATAAACTGAGCCTTGAGTGCAGGTGTCTTTCCATCCCGCATAGCCCGTGGACTCCCGCTTCCTGGTGTCAATGCCAGCTGCAGAAGCATGGGGGTGTGTGCCTTCCCATCACCCCGGTAAACTTGGGAGCAAATCTCAGGCTTCGTCCCACACACGATGGGATAGTGACATGGGTGTGCAGCAAATTAAATGAGTCCATGAGGACATCCTACTAGTGCCTGGCATCATTTGAGCAAATACAAGCTACTGGCTAAATTGACCCAAACAACCGAGACCTTCTTCAGCATGAGCAGAGAGTGGACGCTGGCCTCCACCTCAAGGTTCGGGCCATCTTTCTTATCTTGGGCTTTGCACTCACACCCATGAGGCCCATCCCCAGGGGAGGAGCTTGGCCACGGCCAGTTCCTTGGTCTCACACACCGGGCAATGCTTCAGTTAGGCACCTGTTTCTGCGTGAGCTCCTTGGCTATGGTTCTGGACTAGACCCAGGGGCCTGAGGGACCCTGTGAACCTGAGTGAATTCTGCCCTAACTCTAAGTACCAGCCCATGTCAGGCACTATGTCCTATGTCTTCATCTTTCTGTAACCCATGAAATGACTGTCACTCTCCCTGTCCCCGCTTCACAGGTCAGGAGCACTACGACTCACGCCTTGTCCAATCCTCGGCAAGTTAATGGTAGAGCCAGGATTTGAACTCAGACAGCCTAGGTTCAAGTTCAGTGTTCTTTTCACTAAACATGCTGTGAGGAGACCCCTCCTACACCTCCCGAGACAACCCACCCAGCCCTGCCACTGCTTACCTGAAAATAGGGTGCACACAGGGAAGGCAGAGAGGGCCCCCCCTTCATCAGGCTCCTCTGCCTGACGGCGCCTCAGGATGCAGACAGACAGGCAGCCAGGGAAGGGGGCTTGCCTGCTGGGTCCCCTCATGACTGAGTCCCAGAACCAGAAAGGGACAGAGCTGGGTGCTGAGGATAAAACCAGTCAGGAAGTGGTCCTCTCACACTGCTCACTCCCTGAGGACTCAAGCGACAGACTCCAGACAGCACTGTCCACCTTCTGATGCCTGTCTGCAGCCCTGACAGAAAGTCAAAGGCCACCAGGCCTCAAGTCAAGCCCCAATGCTGGTGGCAGCCATCACGAACCCCATTGTGGGCTGGGAAAAACCACACAAGGAAGGGAAGGGTGTGGGCGCAGGAAGTTGAGGACAGAGGTCCTCTTACCCCAACTTGACTGGGCAGAGGGAGACCTCCCCAGGCCTTTCTCCACCCTCCTACTGGAGCACAATCCCTGGGGTGCAGACAGCAGCCCCACCCCCACAATCCCAAGAGGAAATAAGGTGCAGTGGGAAAGCAGCGAGGGCGGAAGTTTAGAAGGAGAACTGGAAGAGAAAACCAGCAGCCAAGGAAGGCCATGGGCTTCTCTCATCCTAAGTCCCCTGACCAAGGCGGCAAGAATGGCCATGGGGCAGGGAGAGGCTCAGGGAAGCCATCCCCCTCTCCGTCCATTCCGTCCTGACCCTCCCGCCCCCTCTCCCACCCCAGTGCAAGGCATAGATTTCAGTGGGAGAAGCACGTGCCTTCCCTGGCATGGGCAGCAGAGCAGGGCATAAGGAAGGGACCAGGCGAGGTATCAGGACAAGGTCAGATCGAGTTGGACTCTAAGTCACTTCCTGAACAAGATCCAAATTCCAATCTTGGTCTCAGGACAACTCACAGGCTTTGGACCCAGCCTTAACTCAGGCTGTAAATGGGAACAAGGCATCTGAGAGCCAGAGAGAATCAGGTCTGCAGAGAGTTCAAGGGTCACACCGGACACCCAGGCTGCAGTATCCCAGGGAGACCCCCCCTGGGAAGCCTCGGGGAGGAACAAGTTGTGCGGTTGCGCGCTGCCCTTGGCGTGTGCGGGAGCGTGAGTCCACGGGCGTGAAGCTGGGGCAGTGGCAGAGAGGCTGGTGTGCATGGCGTGTTAGCGGGTTAGCGTGAGAGGTGCGGAAAAGGAAGCTGTGGAGGAACAGGCAGAGAGAGCCGTGAGAGGTTCAGGGAGGCCTGAGAGGCCTGTTACCTTCCATGGGGAGCTCAGAGCTGAGCCCCCAGGGGACCCCAGGTCCTGGGGGGACAGCAAGGTGGGGATCGGCTGGCGACGGGGCGTAGGGGGAAGGGAAGATACTGAACTTCTTTCAAAGACCTGGGGAGCAGAAGGCAGGGGCAGGTTTGGAAGATGGAACCCCAGTGAGGACCCAGGCGCTGGCTGAGTACCTAGGCACCTATGGAGGGTGGCCCAGGATGCCAAGGGCCCTGGCACCTCACCATGGCCACTAACCCACTGGGCCTCTACTCTCAGGCCTCCACAGGGCCCTGACAGTCAGGAACTCTGGCATGGGGCAAAGATTTCTGAGACCCCTATAAGCGGTGACTTGTAGTAATGCTAGGCCCTTTGGCACGAGGGTCTCCAAGATTCTGTGCCCAGAACACTAAGGCACGAAGGGTTTTGGAGCATGAGCTGTCCTCAAGATTGCTTGGGTAGGGTCTCAGTAAGCTCGGAATATCCAGGTCTGGGACAGAGTGTAGTGGGTCTTTGGGTCCTGGAGGGGGGGGTGGCAGGGAGAGGAATCTGAGAGAGTATAGTGAAAACTCAGACCTACCAGGAGGAACTTTAGACTGTCTCCTTCCATTTCCCAGCGGAGAAGAAATGGAAGCTAAGCAGATTGGGTCCTAGGGCTGGCACTCTCCTGCCTGCCCAGGACCTGCTGCCCAGCCCTGAGGAAGGCTTGGCAAGGTACTGAGCCTGGCTGAGGCCTCGTTCAGTCACGCCTGACCCACCTCCAGCTCAGCGATGATGCGCTCTTCATCGTCTTCATCCTTGATGGCAGAGGCCATGATGGGTGGCGTGGAGGCAGGGCGGGCCACCTCAGACACGGCCCGGCGGAGCTTCACCTGGGGCTTCTGGACCTCCAGCTCCTCGGACTCAGCCTTCTGTAAAGCCCCCACATCTTATCAAGCCTAGGTCCTTCCCTCCCTCCAGCAGCGGCTCACCACAGCCACCACCAACCACCAGTTTCCTGGCAGGAAGACCCACCCTGCCCCTGCCAGAGCTTGCTGTGGGATTAGAACAACACACAGCCCTAGAATCCAAGCTAGATGTCAGGTTGGGTTGTTCTGCTTGACTGCCATCCTCTCAAGCTTCCCCTTAAGGTACCCCTGAACCCCACCAATTGGGGTGTACCTTGATGAAGGCTGAGTCTTTCTTGCTGGTGACCACTACCTCTCCGGTACGTGTGGTGGTCAGGCCATGGGAGGAAGGGAAACTCCGGCGGGGAGGGGGTGGTGGGGGCGACTTGGAGGGCTTCTCTGTGCGGTATCTGGGCACCGTGAGCTCATCTGCAAGCAGTGGGGACCTGGGGTCAGGGACCCGCCACAACAGTATGCACAGTCCCGTTCCTCCAGGAACGACCTAGAGGACAGCTCAGGGGAGAGGAAGGCAGGACCCCTCTCTTTTCCACTTTCCTATGCCTGTCACTGGCTCACCCAGCCCCACCTCCTCCAATGGCACTCAGCTGCTCAGAGTTGTCAGGGAGCCAGGAACACTGTGGCACCTTGGCACTGAGTTGCTGACCCAGCATGGACATCCCGACATCACCAGAGGCCCAAGGCCGCACACTCAAGCCTGGGACTTTTGTGCCACTCTGAGCCACCTCGTGGCCACAGCTGTCCCTCAGCCCTACCAGACTAGACTTCATCCTTTCTCTGAGAAGCTTGGTCCCCGCTCACCATCCCCCTTCCTCCAGCCTGGTTTCCATGGCAACCCACTAAAAGGTCACTCAAACCATAACACCCCTGCCTTTCATTCTCCCAGGGCTCTCCACCAACCCAAATAGTCTGAGTTCTTAGCCCAGCACCTTCCACAAGCTCTCAGCCTTGCTCTGCATTAGGGCCCAGCTCTGGACCCTGCTCCAACCCGGCAGCATCCCCCCTGCACTTGTCATTCTGCTCCCTGAAGGTGCGCTCACCGTGGGGGATGTGCCTGCTCATTCCTAGGACTGGGCAGTTCCAGGCCAGCTCAGGAGCAGCACTTAGCTCACCGTGGGGGATGTGCCTGCTCATTCCTAGGACTGGACAGTTCCAGGTCGGCTCAGGAGCAGCACTTAGCCCCTTTGTGCTAGGGATGCATTAAATGTGGCCCGGGACAGATTACGTAACCATTTGGAGTCTGTCCTCTTTGTAAGGAGGGAATGACTGTGTCTGCCTTCTTCAACTGCTGCACCCAGAAGGCCTCGGGTAGTCAGTGCCCAACAAATGTCACAATCTGTCACACCATTAAATCCTAAGCACAGTCTGCAGAGATGGCTCAGAGGCTAAAAAGGTGCCTGCTGTACAAACCTGGTGACCTGAATTTATCCCATGATCCCACAATGGAAGAAAAACATTAATTCCCACAAGTGGTCCCCTGACATGTATGCACTTCACACACACACACACACACACACACACACACACATACACACACAAATAATAAGATAATTAAAAATCTTTTAAATAAAAAAAAATTCTGAGGCTGGAGAAATGAGTCAGTGATTAAGAGCACTGGCTGCTCTCCAAGACCAGGCTTGATTCCCAGCACCCACGTGATGGCTCAAAGCCATCTGAAACCTCCCATTCTAGGGATCCAACGCTCTCGGGCCTCCTCAGGCACCAGGCACACACGTGATGCCCAGATATACATACAGGCAAAATACCCATACACATAAAAACAGAAAAATAAATTCTGAGCTCCCTGAAGCACCTTTCCCAGTCAGGGTCCTGGAAGAAATGCATGAACCAACGATGACCGTGCCTCTCCTTCAGGTGCCCCCCCCATCCTGCAGGCGTGGGGTGTCAGGGCCCTAGCATACAGGTCAGCACTGCACTGTCCTCAGAGCGGGGAGAAAATTGGATGGACTCCAGCTCACCCTGTCCTTCTGTATCCCGGTCCCCCCAGTGATCGCTAATGGCTAGCACCCCATTCTCTGGCAGCCCAGCTACCATGACTCATTACCAGTGCATCCCCTACATGTCAAGCTCTGAGGATGGGCATTACATCCCCATACCTGAACCTCTTCTCCCACTGGGCTCTGTCCGGGGGGCTGCCTTCTGACCATGGGGCGCCTTGGGGGGCTTGTGGTCTGGGGTGGGGGTGGGTCCTGGGTGGGCTTTGCTGGCACAGTCCAGGTCCGGGATGGCCTTGAGCAGCTCAGCCTGTGTCTCCTCCAGCAGCCGGTTGATGTCCTTGGCACTGTACTGGGTTAGGGCTGCCCGCTTCTCTTCCCAGTCTCTCTCCGCAGCCTTGAAAAAGGAAGCAGAGCTGGTGTCAGGGCTCCTGCCCATGACCCCCTGAGCTCCGCCCATCAGCCCTTCCCCAGGCCACATGAGCTAAGAACAAGAACTTCACGGAGATTTAGCCCCTCCTACTGGGTGTTAAACATTGTCCCTGTAGCTTAGAGAGATCACTTTTAATAAATACATTATTAGGTCTATTTCTGGACATTCTATTCTGTTTCATGGACTACCCAGTCTGTGTTTATACAAGCACCATATTGCTTTAATCATTATCACTTTATAGTATACTTTCTGTTGAGATGGGTAAATGTCACCAATATTATGCTTTTCAGACTCCTAGTCCTCCTCCTGAAGGGCCATGTGTCCTTCAATACCTGCCATTCCAGATGACAGCAAGAATGTGAGCCTAGTTTGTGCCCCGCCCTGGTCACCTCAACAGACACTGCTTTGTCCGCGCTTCTCTTGCCGGGAGCATCCAGGCCTTTGGTGGGGTTACTGCTCTTTGGGGTAAGAGGGGCTCCTTCGGCAGGCCCACTCAGCTCATGGAGATTCAGCGGAGGGCTGGGGGGTGGTATTTCAAAGTCCAAGCCTTTGCTGAAGTCTGTTTCAGCTGCCACTTTCTTGGGAGACTGGTTCAGGAGATTGTTGGGGGGTGGCCACACACCCTCATCCACTTGCCTAGGGTTGGGAGAGTTAGAAGCAGCTAGTGAGAGATGGTAGCCCCTGGAGGGGGACCTGCAGATGTGAGGGGGGCAAGCCTAGGAAGGTATGTGAGGAAAAGCCAGGCATTTGCACGCAGGGGTCACAGGTCAGAGTTGAAGAGATCTAACTGGTACAGAGTGACCTCTGAGGAGTCAGAATAAGGGCCAGGTATTCCCATGAGTTTGGGCCTCGTGTGTAACCAGACGGGAGGTTAAAGACAAAGGAGAGAATGACCTGCGGATCTGGGCCAGCGTGTCAGTGACCCCCCGGCAGCGCTTGAGAAGTCCATCAAGGCGCTGAGGTTCCTCCTTCAGGAACTTCACTGCCTCCACCTCTACACGCAGCACGACACGCATCTTACTCTGCAGGCCTGGGAAATGAGCTGAGAGGGCAGGAGGAGTAAGCTGGCTGGGGAGGAGCACCCAGGAGTTGGCAGACTGCGGGGGAGCACAGCAGGGAAGCCCTCGGGGTCACCTTTGCCAAGGCAGGCTCACCCTTGAGCTCTGTTAGCGTCTCCCCAAGCTGCTTCAGCACCAGCGCCTTCTCTTCCAGTTCAGGACCGGGTACCAGCCGGTGGTTATGGGTCACATCCCTCTGGATCTTCTCCACTGACTTCTCTAGGTCACTGCAGGCACAGAGAGACCCTTCTCAGCCCCTCTGGCCCCAGCCTAGCCCCCTCAAATTGAGCAGCTGGAAAGAAATTGTGCCACCAATCAGATCAAAATTAAAAGCTATAGCCAGGTGTAGTGGCTTACCCCTGCCATCCTAGAACATGGAAAGCTGAGGTGGGAGGACTGTGAAAAGTTTGAGGCCAGCCTGGGCTACATAGCAAGACCTTGATGTAAACAAAACAAAGCATTAAAAAAAAATCACAAAACCAAAGCCCCACTAGGCTACATGCCCAAGTGAAGTCGGCAATGCTAGCTCTCAAAGATGAGACTTTCACAAGGTTCTTTACGAGGTACCGCGGCCTCCGCACAAGCGCTGATCTACAGTAACGTCACCTCTCTCCCTAACTCTTCCACAGAAGCAGTGGAGAAGATGGTGGCCCCAGCAAACCTTACGTAGCCTCCAGGCAGAAGTACCCATCTGAGGACACAGTCATGAGCATCATCTTTTGCCAAATGACCCTGCCCCAGAGCCTTTCACCTCAAGGTCAAAACTGCCTCAGGTTTTTCAATCCGTTCGTCGGAAACATTTACGATCCCACATCTTCCTAAAACGCAAACCAGGAGCTGAGCATAGCGGCACAAACGTGCCATCCTGGCATCTGGGAGGCCTCCCAGCTTTGGCGGCTGGGGACAGGATCACAAGTTTAAGGACAGCCTGGGTTCAATACAAACCAGCCAACCAAAATCCCAACCAAAGCAAACCAAGTCTTACAAGTCTTCACCCTGTGTGTAAGTTCTTATGTTCTTTTTTTAATTTTTATTTATTTATTTATTGGTTTTTCGAGACAGGGTTTCTGTGTGTATAGCCCTGGCTGTCCTGAAACCAGCTCTGTAGAACAAGCTGGCCTCAAGCTCATAAAGATCTGCCTGCCTCTGTCTCCCAAATGCTGGGATTAAAGGTGTGCGCCACCACTGCCCGGTTGTGTTAAGTTTTTAATATGTGGGTGGGAGGGAGGCCAAGGAGATGGCCCAGTGGGTAAGGTGCTAGCTTATGCAGGCATGAGGACCTGAGTTCAAATCCCCAGCACCCACCTAAAAGATGAGCACAAGAATGAACATCTTTTTTTTTTTTTTTTTTTTTTTGGTTTTTCGAGACAGGGTTTCTCTGTGGCTTTGGAGCCTG
>NW_004949129.1:2850399-2853028 GCF_000317375.1 Microtus ochrogaster | reverse complement strand
TAGACCAGGCTGGTCTCGAACTCACAGAGATCCGCCTGCCTCTGCCTCCCGAGTGCTGGGATTAAAGGCGTGCGCCACCACCGCCCGGCAAGAATGAACATCTTTAACCCCAGCCTTGGGTGAGGAGGGGGCAGAGACAGACCAGTTCTGGGAGCTCACTGGCCGGTTCCAGGTTCCGTGAGAGACCCTGCCTCCAAAGCTAAGGTGGAGAGGTGGAGAGATGCTCCAGCAGTTAGTGAGCAATTGTTGCTATTGCAGGGGACCTGGGTTCAGTTCCCAGCAGCCACATGGTGGTCCAGAAGCCTAACTCCAGTTGCAGGGGATCCAGTGCCCTCTTCTGACCTCCCTGAGCACCAGACATGGACACGGTGCATACATACATATACATACATTTATATATGCAAGCAAACATATGCACAAGATAAAATACATAGATTTTTTTAAAGTGGAAAGTGATAAAGACACCTGACATCAACCTCACACCCATGTGTGCACCCACAGACACAAGTGTACCCACAGTCACACGTCTATACCACATAATCTATATATAATAGATAGATAAAAATGAAACCCTAAGTTTGAATGAAACCCATCATCCTGAGGCTAAACCCCAACCTTAGCGCTACAGTCATCAACATTTGAGTCTCGCCCCTTCCCTGCTTTCCCAGCAGAAGGCTCTGACACAATCACCTAATATCCCTGGGCTCTCTGGGTTTCAATCTTCTCACCCAAAAGAGGAGTATGAGCCAGGAGGTAGTGGTGGCATGCGCCTTTAACCCTAGCACTTGGGAGTCAGAAACAGGAGGATTTCTGTGAGTTTGAGGCCAGCCTGGTCTACAGAGTGAGTTCCAGGACAGCCAGGACTGTTTCACAGAGAAACCCATTCTTGAAAAAACAAAAAGGAAAAAGACAAAGAAAAGAAAAAGGACGTTGGGGCTGGTGAGTTGGCTCAGCAAGAAAGCACACTTGATGCCAAGGCTGAAGACCTGGCTTCCATCCCCAGGACCCATATGGTAGAGGAATCAAACTATCCAACTGACTGGACACATGCTCTGGGGTCCTCACGCACACACATCCAATAAATAAATGAATGTAATTTTTGACAGGGTATCAAAAGTTCTAAGTTCCTGGCTGGCCTAGAACTCACCATGTAGACTCATGCGATCCTCCTGGATGGAAAGTACCACTATATCCAGCTTAGAGGAAAAAAAAATTAAAGAAGTGGGCATGCTAGGAGTGTCTCCTTTGGGGCTACTACGAGCACTATAGGAGCCAATGGCCCCTGGAGATCACTCTTGCTTCTCTCTCTGCAGCACTACTTTCCCTGCTTGCTTCTGCTTAGATCATTCGGAATTTTTCCCAGTTCCTTATTGGCACTGCCCTCTCTGGCCCTTAGAATAAATACTCCCCAGCCTAGAGTATCCCATTTACCTGTACACACAAATTTCCATGCTATTTTCATCTCAAGTCTCAAAAAGAAGTCCTTTCCCCGTCTCCCCGCTTAGGGTTGGGAGTCTTCTCCCAAACCCCTGAGGCTCCTCTTTGCTGGCTTGTGAACTTTCTGTGCCGCCAGCCCAAAGCAGGCACAAAGTGACGTTTTCCAGCTTCATCTGCGTTCCCAGCACCCAGTCGGTGCCTGGTTTGGAGCACATACATGATCAATAACTGTGAAATCGAGGCTAGAGTTTTGAGCACACAGTGCTCTTTTGTTTGGTTTTCGAGACAGGATTTCTCTATGTAGCTTTGGAGCCTGTCCTGAAACTCTCTCCTTAGACCAGGCTGGTCTTGAACTCAGCCTTCCGAGTGCTGAGATTAAAGGTGAACACCACCACAGCCTGGCAACACACAGTGCTCTTGCAGAGGACCCGAGCTGGATTCCCGGCATCCACCTCTGGCCTCTGTGAGAACCAGGACACATGAGCATATACCCACATGCAGGCACAAATATTATACACAATTTTTTTAAAATAACTTTTTAAAAAATTAAATATTTTTCAATTGCAGGATGAAGAAGTGAGAGGAAGAACTGCTACGGGTAGGTGCGCCTTCTCAGCCCTGGATGGGGGTCGGTGGCATCCCTCACCCACGTGTAGGACTTTCTATCTGTTCCTGTCAAGTCCCACCTGTTGGATTTCAACTCAACAATGCAGGTGTAAACGACCTGAATCTGCTCTACCATCTGATGTGTCTGCTCTCAGTCGAAGTTCTCTGTCATCAACCAAACTCATCAGCATGCCTCAGCCACCCTATCCAAAAGAAGACAAAATGAGACCAGGGCAGAGCCAAGGGCAAAATCCCGAGATTCAGCACCGCTGGTCAGAGAACCACTTTGCATTGAGCACTGTCTGATGGAGGAGGGTCATCTTTCTATCTGTTGCTTTCATTGGCTAATAATAAAGAAACTGGTTGGCCTTTAATAGGACAGAAAATTAGGTAGGTAGGCGGAGTAAACAAAACAGAATGCTGGGAGAAAGAAGTTGAGTCAGGCTGTCGCCATGATTCTCCCACTCCAGACAGATGCAGGTTAAGATCTTTCCTGGTAAGCCACTTTGTGGTGTTACACAGATTATTATTATTTTTTTTTTTTTTGGTTTTTTCGAGACAGGGTTTCTCTGTGGTTTTGGAGCCT
>NW_004949129.1:2849509-2850174 GCF_000317375.1 Microtus ochrogaster | reverse complement strand
AGAACTAATGGGCCAACAGTGTTTAAAAGAATACAGTTTCCGTGTAATTATTTCAAGTATAAAGCTAGCCGTGCAGGTAGCCGGGTGGCGGGACGCAGCTCCGGGCTGCTCATACAACAACTGTCTGTTCATCTGGTGCCACGTCAGCCCTGTATATTCATTTCCTCATTTTAATCTTAAAACAGGTCCCAGAGGGAGGAATATTTCTTCCAGTTAGCACATGGGCAAAACAGTGGTTCAAAGACTAAACTACATTTCCCAGCTTCCCTTGCAATTAGAAGTGGACATCCAACTGAGGCCTATCCCTTGAAATAGGGATGGAAAGGCACATGCCGTCTCTAGATCTAGTCCATAAAGACCTTCTGTGCAAGCTCCCTCCACATCCTTTCCCCTTCCAGTTGGTTATGAAGACCATGATCTGGGTGATTCTGGAAGGCACGTGCGGAACATGGCAGAAATGCCACCAGCCCGAATCCCTGACAGACTGCATATGGGAGGGCAACTTTCTAACCTACCTAGTGTTTTCTCAAAAAGCTCTGTCCATCATTTTCTTTTAGAGAGATGTATTTATTGAGCTTTAGGTGTGTAAGTATTCTGCCTGGCGTATGTGTACTGTGTAAAGGCCTGGTGCCCACATAGGCCAGAAGCACACATCAGAACCTTCA
>NW_004949129.1:2812877-2848694 GCF_000317375.1 Microtus ochrogaster | reverse complement strand
AGAGAGAGAGAGAGAGAGAGAGAGAGAGAGAGAGAGAGAGAGAGAGCGCACAGGTGAGTAATAGGAGCTGTGGGCTGTGGGGCAGCTAGGACAGGAGGCAGGGGACGGTCTTGCAGGCCAGACCAGGACCATCACAGGACCCAGTCCCTGCCTCACTCAAAAGAGGCAAGTGCCAGGCTGGAGAATCCCGCTGGCAGCTCCCGGGTTCTCTATAGTGAGCACTCTGAGTGATGGGTGTGATCAGACATAGAGGGTGGGGGTTCTCAGTGCTCGCAGAGAACTGAGGCCCCCAGGAAAGCAGGGACCATACACTCATGAGGAGCAGGGCATAAATCGGTCCTTTTATCTCTCTTGCCTCAGTGCTTTGATGGTTCCCTTAATTTCCCTTTAATGTCTCGGTCTAACTCCTTTTGAAAATCCTGGCCCAGCTCCTCTATGCAGAACGGGAAGAGACAAGGATGGGACAGGGAAGTGAGGAAACAGGATCCCTGGACAGCAGCTGGGCTGCTTGGAGAACTGGCCAGGGCGTCACTGTCACCTACCTGGACATGATGGAGGGTTAGGGTTGCTGCTGATGGTTTATTTAGATGTGAGATGCCCCTTCCTGCATCTCAGATGCACGATGCCACAGCACTACAGGGCTCCTTGCCTTAAACATTGCTAAAATGCAGACCAGGCTTGCACGGGCCCCCAGGCTGAGCTGTGACCTCCTCAGAGAACCCCTGGTGAGGGCTCCAAATATGACTTAGTAGGGTAGCACTGTCCAACAGCTCTCTTGGCACCCTGGTATCAAGCCCCTTAGTATGAAGCAAGCCCTTAACTGTTTTAGAAAGAACTGGGCGGGGGGATACAAAAAACAAAACAAAACAAAAAAAACCAAAACCTTAGTACTGATGAGGATGCTTAAGCAGAGAGAGGGTAGCAGCTACCTTGCCCTTTGATTCTGGAGTTGTCTCTGGATCCCCCTGCTGCCTCGTGTCACTAAAAGGGACCACAAGAAGGGGTGGTGCCTTTGCCTCAGCCCAAATATCTCAGGAGAAAAAGCTGCGGTGGACGGCGGCGCTGCTTCCTGAATGGACACAGGAAAAACAGCAGCATCTCCCATCACAGGTGCCAGACAAAGGAATTGTGGCCAGACAGCCATTTGCTAAATCTGGAGCAGACTGTCTCTGTTAACCCTTCTGTGTCTCAGCGCTCTAAGTGGGTTGTTCTCTGTTGTGCCTCCTTTAAGAGTACCAGAGGCCGGCATCACTATGCTCAGAAGGGGAGCGGGCTTTCCTTGACTCTTGGTCTCGGGGATCAGCATGGCAAAGGGTCAGCAACACCTCACCTGAGCCGCTGACAACACCCCTGACCTTCATGCTCAACCCGAGGGTGAAGTTGCATAGGTCACAAGGAGAGCGGGCAGAGGACAGAGGGGAAACAGACAACTGGCTGCAGGCCACAGGAAGCAATAACATGGCAGAGGCAGGCACTAAGCCAGAAAAAAAAAAAAAAAGAAATCAGGAATTATGCCAGATGGCCAAAGGTTTGTGGGTCATGGAGAAATCAGGCCACAGAGGAGGGTGAAATCAGACTTCTGAACAGCCAACGTCATCTATGTATGATTCCGAAGTAAAGGGGATGCGCCTCCCATGCAAATCAGGCTGGGTCACCCCCCACCACCTCCGCTCGCAGGGGCCCAGCCTCACTTGAGCTGCTGAGTAATGAGCTCCTCGTCATTGAGGTAGCGCAACCGCTCCTCCTCCACCAGGGTGCGCTGCCGCTGCAGCGGGTCCTCCTGCCGCCGCGCTGCCTCCGACACACGCATGCTCAGCTCCGCCTCGGTGCGCTTCAGCAACGCGCGTACTGATTCCTGGTTCTGGAGCTGCAGGAGCAAGGATGTCAGCGTGGGCAAGAATGCACGCGTGGACCGGGTCGGGGGAGGATGCATGTTGCTGAGGAAGGGTGGGCAGAGGGCAGCCCCGTGCAAGCAAAACTCCACAGAAGACTGGGTTGCTGGGTGAGCTGCTGCAAAGGCGTGGCAAAACAGACGCAGGGGTCAAGGACTGAGTTGGAGAGAACCTGTCCAGGAGATCCTGACCGAGGGTGATAGGGCTCATAGAGAGGGCAAAGTTATTATGGGTTTGCCCAAGTTACAGCGGCGTGGCTGTGGCTGCGGCTGTGAGCAGCAGGGAAGGATGGGACAGCTGAGAACCTAGACCAAGATTACATTCTGGAGGGACAGGGGAACGAGATGAGAATTTGTGTGGCCAAGGGGTAACACTAGGTAGGGCCCTGACGTCAGTGTGACTGTGCTTTTATGTCCTCAAGTAGCCCTGAGTGGAGACAGGACCTGGGGTGAAGGACCCAAACTCTGTGGTTGATCGGGTCTGCCACTGTGGCTAAGCCTACAAGATAAAGGTCCCAGTTCAGAGCCCAAATGACGTGGGTGGGCGAGATCTTACCCGTGGCCCAGATGGCAGCTCTCTGCCTCCCCCCTTCAGCCTGTCTCTGCTCATTAGCCTCACTTGACAAGCCCTGAGCCCCTCTTGAGGAGCCGGCACAGTGATGCCAGGCTCCTGACAGGTGGGACCATCTGCCAGGCAGGGCAGGACAGCCACTCCAGGTTCAGGAAGGGAGAGCTGAGGGGATTTGGGGAATATGGATGCGGGGCCTGAAGGAGCTGGGACAGCCTCAAGGGATGGTGAAGGGAGGAGGGGTGGCTAAGGCTCAGGGAGGGAGGAGACTGGGGGTCAATAAAGGGTCAGGGCTTGGTGAGAGGAGCAAGGTTTAATGATAGAAAGGGAAGAGGAGAAAGGGTCCAAAGAAAGACTACTGAACATGAAGGACTCCACTCCGCCAGAGCTGGATGGTGAGGAAAGGTGGGGCAGAGCTTGGGGAGAGGTAAGGGGGGGGGCGGCACTCAGTACCTGGAGCTTGCGCAACTGCTGAAGCTGGCCACGCAGGTCACTAGCGCTGTTCTGTAGGCCCCGCAAATGCAGCTGCATCTGCAGCCGGCTGACAGCAGTGGGCTGCCCTGCAGGGGTGCCGCTGGCCGAGGGTGGGGGAGGGCCCGACACTGGAGTGGCCCCGCTGCTCCGACTACCCGACCCGCACGCTGCCGAGAGGGACCAGAAGGATGAGTGATAAGGAAAAAGGAAGAAACGGTGAGGGGAAGAAGCCATCCCTCTCCACTCACACCCCACACCCAGCCAGAGAGACACATGGTTATGACCGTCTACCCTAAGGTGGCAAGTCCTAGCAGGAGCCATGTGCCTGGGCAAAGATGATGACTCGTTTATCGGCAGAAAGCCCCATGATGTAGCTACTAGGAGAGCTGGCAGCCCAGCTTCAAGGTTAGGAAACTAATCCTAAAACTCTGAGAGGAAGAGAAGGGTCACTCACGCGCTGAGGGGGTGGCTGCTCCATTGGAGCTTTCAATCTTCTCACTGTGGCAGAAAGAAAAGAAAACGGTTGTGGGAGCTTGGGCTGGCCTCAGACCATCCAAGCTGAAGGGGCCCTTAAATGTCACCCCAGCTCCCTGCTCTTAGTATAGAGCCACAGCGAAGGAAAGGGAGTCACTCGGAGCCACACAGCAGACACAGGCAGAGCTGAGTCCTGAGCTTCTGATTTAGCTTGGTGGCGGGGCTCATCGCTGCCTCAAGCCCCGATCCTGATAGTGGTATTGAGAGAGGGCCTCTCACCTTGGGGTCTCGGGCTCTGAGCCTCGCAGGAGGGCGCTCTGCACCAGCCCTGTGAGGCTAGCAATCTGCTTCTCCATGGCCTCCATGCGTTCCCTGGGGAGGAAGGTGGATCTGAGCAAGTGCTCCCGTGAGTTTGTGGTCCCTCCTGCTCACCCTACTCCCCAGTCTAAGATTAGCAGCCAAAGGACAAACAGCTCATCTTTCCTTAGCTGCCACACAGAACAGGGACCCAAAGTCAAGGCTCAAACTCCTAGTTCTCCACTGCCTCTCTACCACTGCTCCCACAAGGCACTCTGATGCAGGAGGATTGCTGCAAGTTTTAGTAGCCTGGGCTACATAGCAAGACCCTGTCTCAAGAACACAAAACATAAACACAAAATGCCCAACTCCTCCCTATCCCTAGCCTGCTCCAGCGGATTTCAGCGGGGTCCTTGCTGGACAGCTCTCACTGCTGTTGGGGCACTAAAAGGGCTGAATCAGCACCTTCCTTTTACCTCCGGGTAAACCGAGGCTTGGGGAATGAATACAAAGTCGGGTCTCTGTTCCAGTCATCACTTGAGGCTTCACCCAGCCATCCAGTGTCTTCCCTGCCACACTGAAGATACTCTGGCCCTCCCCTTTGACCTAAACCTGGAGAGAACCGGCCATCCTCTGCAGTGCCTCCTTCTTCTATGTCCCCTCACCTGGTCTCTGTGTCCTTGGCTGGCACCGGCGGCCCGAATCCTACTAGAGAGCGCTCCCCAGGTCCAGGGAAAAGCTCGGAAGGTGGTGCTCCGGCCGTTGAGGCGCTCCCAGTGCTGCGGGCCTTGCCTCCGGGACTCTCGGCAAAGACCGACGAGGAGCCTGAGTCTTTGCGGAAGGACTGGCGCACCGGCGAGCCACGGCTGGGAGGCCCGGAGTAGGGGCTGTGCGGGGGCGGGGGTCCCCCAGAGGGTGCCGACACGTCGGCCAGCTTCTGCGGGGACGAAGGCGGCAGGCGGAAGCCGTAACCATCGCCGTAGAGAGGGCCGCCAGCGCCTGCCTTATACAGCGAGTCCTCCAGGTCGGACTGCAGGGCGGCGGCAGAGTAGGTGCTGAGCGAGCGCACCGAGCCCCGCTTGTACAAGCCACCTGCGCCCGGGTAGGCGAACGGGTCCCCCGCCGCGGCGGCCAGGCTCAGGCGGCCCTCGTGCAGAAGCCCGTAGGGATCTGCATAGAGGCCCTCGCCCTTCACCAGCACCATGCCGCCCGTTTTGCCTGCCAGGTCCTCGTCCGGCTTCACGTCGCGCCGCTCCAGGATGGCGCTGGGGCTGGGGCTCACGCCCTGGCTGGCCGGGGTACCTCCCAGTCTCTCAGCCGCGTGGTGCACCGGACTGCCGGCATAAGAGGGCGGGCGGCCCCCAGCATAGGAGAGGCGTGAGCGCGAGGGCGAGCCCGACGGCAGGCCGGACGGCAAGCCCGACGGCAGGCCGGATGGGAGCCCTGGAGGTGGCGAGCTAGATGCTAGGTGCGATGCGGGCGACAGGTTGTTGAGGCGCCGTGTGGGCGACGACTCCCTCGACGCGTACACCATCTCTCTCTGCGCAGAAAACAGCCCAAAAAGCCCACGGAGCTGGTCACAAAGAGGCCTTCCTTCCCCTTGTTTGAGGAGCCAGCACCTCACCTCTCCCCCAACCAGGCTTAGAAAACCCCCTCTATCCTGTCTCCTTCTGCATCCTGGACCCCTCAGTACTCCCAGCATAGGGGTAAGTAAACAAGCAGATGGAAAGACATCAGAAAAGCAACCCTCAGCCCATCATTGATGGGGACCAGGAAGGAGAAGAGAAAGGGAAGTGGCCGAAAGGGACTTACAGTATCTAAAGGCCCTTTAGAAAAATCTTGAGTGGACTGTGGGGAAGGTAGCAGGTGAGCAGATGGCACTTCCATAACCTCACGACTCACCCTGCTCAGCCTCTAAGTTCCCATCTCCTAAACCGGCCTCGTTCTGCCTAGATTCCACCTGTCCAATCTCACCAGTGCCCTGTGTCTCCCAGACATACCCGCAGGTCCCCGTTAGTGAGGTGTGAGCCAGGAAAAGCAGCATACAGTGGCTCCTTCCTGTAGATCTTAATAATACTGCGGTCCTGGATATCCCTGTCAGGGAGAGAGGCAGTGGGTCACCGTGTGCTCCCCCTAGCTGTGCACAATGAGGAGACCAGCAGCAGCTACCTCAGGCAGACAAGAAGTTCCTGACACCCAGCCCTTCCCCTTTCCTAAACCTGGTGCTCAGTGACTCCTTGAAATGTCTGCCACCAGCAAGCAGACATGAGGGTCCAACATACACACACACACACACACACACACACACACACACACACACACACACACGGGAGGGGAGTCCGCTTCCATAGCTTCCTGCCAGTGGGAATCCACAAATCTGAATGATTTAACAGAGAGGGCGGGGCACTAGGACTTGGTGGGGGAGGCAAAGGATGAAGAGAGGGTGGGTGCCTAATGATCTAAGGAAGGACCACCAGAGGTCCAGCACTCTTCAGAGAAGTGGGGAAGTCTACCCAACCCCTGGGGCCGCGCCCACCGGACGTCCTCCAGCTCGTAGAAGATGTTCCGAGCTTCGTCTTTGATGAGGATGGCGGTGTTGGGAGACTTAAGCATGCCCATGGTGAGCTTCTGCGGGAACATGTGCGCGATGAGTGCGTGCAGCGTGTCCAGACTGCTGACCTCATGCGTGATGTGTACGCGTCGGGTCTCCTCCCCGAATTGCAGGAACAGGACCCCTGCGAAGGAGACGCCGCCCTCACGGTCACTGCCTCTATCAGCCGGCTTCGCGCCAGGGGAGTGCGGTGAGCCTTCGGGAGCGGCGTCAGTCCCACAGCGGCAAGGTCTGAGGCCGGAGGCTGCCCCCGAGTGCAAGTGCACCCATGCGCTCCTCATGCCGCCGGTTTGCGGCCCACCACTCCAAAAACCCACCGGACCCCAGGCAGCTGGAGTCTGGACGTGGAAAGGGGGCTGGGGGAAGGAGCTGGTGGAGCAGAAACTGAAACAAAGTCGGGAAAGTTGGAGAGGCTGGCGAGAACGCCGGGAGGAAAAAAAAGCTTAGTAGAAAGAGAAAAGGGCTGGATAGAGAGGATGCTGACAGAACTTAAGGGCCAGCAGGGTATGCTAAGGTCAAGCAGAGAAGAAAGAGCTAGAACTTCGAGGAGGCGTCTGCTGCTAGAGGGAGTGGCAGGAGATGGAGTAGCGAAGGGCGGGATAAGCCGGAGGGAGGAGCTGTGGTGGGACCTGAAGGCAAGCAGGCTGGGCAGTACCTGGTGAGCGCAGCTTGGTCTGGCTGGCAGAGCGGGAGAGAGGCAAGCTCTGTCGGAAGCGGTTCATCCTGCTGAAGCCCAGGGGCAGCTCGGCCTCGGACATGGTCTCCAGCGACTCAGCCGAGGCGTAGGACAGCTTGGCTGCCTGGTCTGCCAGCCCTGGCTGGGCTCCCTGAGTATGGCGCGAGCTGCGGGTCTGCAGGGGCGGGGCAGGGCGAGAGGCACCAAGCATGAGCCCCCACCCCCATCCCTTGCTCTGCCACAACCTCCATCTGGGCCACAGAGCTCCAGCCAGCCAGCAACACATTCAGAGGTGGGTCTCCTGGGTTCTAGACTCGCTGGACAGCTGCAGAAAGATCCCTCAACTCTCGAAGGTCTTGGCTTCCCTGGGACACCCGTAGGTAGGCAGTGGGCAAGCGACTCAGGCACCCTGGGATGCTATACAAGAAACCATCTGAGTTGGACCCATGGGCACGCCTGCTATTTTAAGCTTCCAATGAGCAACAACACGAATTTGTCACCGAGGTGAGCAGCAGAATTGTTGGGCAAATTGGAGCATTAGTTCCAGACGTTAATTAAACGGCGGGTGCGTGGGCGGTGGATTGTCTTCATGGAGGGGGGGGGGCGGACTTGAGGGGGCAGTGAGAAAGCAAAGAGATTGAGGGACCCCAGGCTTTCCGCACTGGGAGGTGTCCATGCCAGGGTTCTTGACTTAGAGGATTCTTGTCCCTGGGGAGTCTCCCAGAGCCTTGAGTCAACTGAACCACAATTTAAAGTAAACACACAGTATACATGCAAAGCCAGGTATGACACATTAGTGTACTGTGCGGGCTCCGCCCCTCCCTGGGATACGAACACTGTCACAGCCTGGTTGGCCTCCCCTAGCCATGAGTATTACAGCCCTTTCCCTATGGCTACAGCTGAGGTGAAGAAGGGTGTCACAGAGAATCCCTAGGTTCAAGTCCCAGTCCCCTCCCCCCGAGATAAAGGCCTAGGAGGTGGAGTTCAGTGGGAAGGATGCCACGAGATAGGCCTGACTCCAATCTCCTGGAAGGTGGTGTCTCTCCTTATTTCAGTTGTCTTTCTAGAACTTACTTTTGGCTGTCACCCAGGGCCACAACCGCTGCCATTCAGCCCTAGTTCCCACACTAAACCCAGCTACTATATAGACGCTGGATGGTTTAAATCATTATTATTTTTTTGAGACAGACTCTCAGTACGTAGCCCTGGCTACCTAGAGCTGGTTAAGTAGACAAGGCTAGCCTCAACCTCACAGAGATTCGCCTGCCTCTGCCTCCCAAGTTCTGGGATAAAGGGAGTGTGCCATGGGTGCCCAGTTCAAGAGAACTTTCTCTATTTATTCATTTTATTCCTTTATGAAACTGAATTATGAACAATTGGAATATATTACTTATGCAACTAAAAAGAAAACAGCAAAGGCATCTCTCTTATTTTGTTTTGTGTTTTTGAGACAGGGTCTCACTATGGAGCCATGACTGGCCAACCCAGTACTTAATACATAGGCCAGGCTGGCCTCAAGTTTGTGTTTATTCTCCTGTCTCTGCCTCCTGAGTGTGGGATTACAGGCAAACACCCACCCCCTAACAAACATCTCCAACCTCTCCTTCCCCCCAATCCTGATTACCCCTTAATTAATCTTTGTCTTCCTATTAAAGCCAGTTAAATGTTCCATCCAATAGCACTCTCAGAACGGGAGAGCATTTTCCAGCAAGCAGTGTGCCCAGCTGTCCTCAGACAGAGTGGCCTTGAGAGCTTGGGGACATGGAAAATCAGACTTAAAGGTCACCAAGGGGCTTCTAGACTCAAGCACAATACCTTGGCCAGGAGGGAGGGAAGGAGGTGGTCTTGGAAGGACGGCAATGGTATATGAACTGGGCCTGCTTGGGAGATCTCAGACTTCAGAGCCTAGGCTTCGATTCTAGGCTGGCCAACAGTGAGAGCCCCTCCCACCTTCGTCCCCAGAGAAACCACTGCAGCGGCAACCTATTCAGAAGTCAGGGAGTCTGAACCAAGCCAGTGGGCATGGGGTTGCCAGGCAACTGAAAGGTCAGTGGTTGCCAGACTGGGGTCGATGAGAAGCTTCAGAATGCAGCAGCTGGCAGAGATGAAGAATAGGAGTGGCCACTGGGTCAGAGTGGGGTCACAAATGAGATCTGGAAAAGGATGAAGTGGACAGCGCGGAGAGGACAGGATCCTGGGGATGGCTGGCCACAAACATAGGAACTCCAGGGAAAAAAAGATAGCCACATCCCTTCCTCTGCCTGCTCCTGCCTCCACTCTAGCACCATGGGCACCTTTCCATTCTTTCTACCTTTAAAGAAAACCCTAGGCCGGGCAGTAGTAGCACTCAGGAGGCAGAGGCAAGTGGATCTCTGTGAGTTCGAGGCCAGCCTGGTCTACAGAGTGAGTTCCAGGACAGCCAAGGCTGTTACACAGAGAAACTTGGGGGGAGGGATCTCTAAGAAGAAGAAAAGTCTATTAACACTTCTTTCTGCTCCCTGGACCAAAGCAGAGAAAATGAAACATCTAGAAGCCACTAGCAGGCATGTCCAATTTTTGACATGCTGTCTACCAAATTCACAGTTAGGAACTGAACAAAAGTTACAAAAAAAAATCACAAAATAAATCTTATGTTTTAAGTAAGCTCATGAGCTTGTGTTTGACCACACTGACAGTCACATATGAGCTGCTGGTCACAGTTTAGATGTTCTGACTAAGGGAGATGGCAAGAGAAGGAAACAGGAATTCAAAGAGAACTCGAATACAGGATGGGCCTGCCGAGGGAGGCAGTGAACTCAGCCATTGTGCCTGTTCCCCCAAGAAGCTAATGAAGCCTTGCCAGACAGGAGGCAGGGCGAGGACAGTCACACCAAGATCTCGGGGCTCCCAGCAGCACTTTAGGAGGCTGAGGCAAGAAAATCACAAATTCAAGGCCTGCCTGAGCTACAGAGGTAGCCTGGACAACTTAGTGACACCCTGTCTCAAAATAAAAAGGTAAAAAAAGGGTTAGGGTACTGGGTATGGCAGCGCACACCTTTAAATATAGCATTCAGGAGGCAGAGGCAGGTGGTGCTTTGTGAGTTTGAGGCCAGCCTGGCCTACACAGCCTGTTCCAGGCCAGTCAGGGAGACTTGGTCTCAAAAGGAAGCAAGACAAACAAAAATAATACCCCCCAAAGAGTTGCATGCTCAAGGGCCTGGGTTTAACCCCCACTAGTAGAGTGGGGGAACCCTTCTATGATGAAGACAGTGTTGTTCACTCTCCAAAGGAGAAAACAAGGCCCAGAAGACTGTAAGTTCCTGCTGGGTCAGTAAGCTAACTAACAACAAGCTAGACTCCACCACCAGGCCAGACCCTCAGGCCAATGCATTAACCCTCCCCTTTCTCCTGCCCCTAACAGGCAGATACAGGATCCCATAATACTGATTCAAAGGCTTTTAGAAAAAAAGAAGAAGAAGTTTGCACACTGGCCACCTGGTGAATCTTGGTTACAGCTACCCTGATACCCTTTCCTAATATCTGAGGCTCCAGGGACTGCAGATCCTACACAATAAACCACAGCAGAACTTCCCTCATCCAGCCCTGGGTATGGGGGTCAAGGAAGAAGGAGGGAGTGCCTGAGGGTGCTCCCCCAGGGGCACCATGGTATCCTGGGAGTGGGGAGAAAGCACTCTAGTTCTCTGGAATAAAATTGTTCAGAGGAAGTGAGAAGGCACCCATCCCCCAGGCCTTGCCCCTAAGATGAACAAAGTTAAGGGTATAGGGCAAGTGTGTTGCCTTGTCCTGACATGATGGGGAGTAAAAACAGGCAGGCATGAGGCCTTCCTTTGAGGGACAAGGTGAGTTTAGGGTCCAGGGCCCACAGGGAATGCATGCATTCGGGTCCCTGCCTCTGTCAGCTTACTAAGACTCAGAAACCCTTCTCCTCCTAAAACACCCCTAGCAGGCTGGGAGAGCTGAGAACTTGAGCATCTCCAGCCCAAACCTCCAGCAGAGATGGCAAAACTCCCACTCTGGATCCACAAGCCCCCGGCAGACAAACCCAGACTCTTCCCCCAAGCAGCAGCCATAGCCGGCAGCCCCAGGCCCACCGCCCACAGAGGAGGGGGCCCCTGCAGATGCACACCCCAGAGCAAAGCATTGTGCAAGGCAGAGGTGGGGAGGGGAGGACAGGACATGCAGTTGTCACAGAGGCAGAAGCATCGCGCACTGACCTTGAAACTCCAGTAGTTTGGTTGCTGATGGGAATAAGAGAAGAGATGGTTACGAGGGGGCTGTCAGGGAAGTGGAACAGGACAGGACAGAGACTCTCAGTACACAATCCTGGGTCATGGGCCTCCACCCTCTGGGGAGCAGACAGTAGGCAATGCCTGTGCCTCTCAATTCTCTCACGAGGCTGGAACATTCTGGTTCACCAAGGAGGGGTAGGTTCCAGGTCTGCTGGCAGGGGAGCAGGATAGAACGTTCCCGATGTTTCAAGTGTCTTTCTAGCCATAGTAATCGACCTCGGAGAGAGCTGCAGGTAAGGGAAAGCGCGGATGGCTGAGATGGTCAAAGATTTTAGGGACGGCAGTGACCAGTCTGGGCTGTGGGACCAGAGAGAGGCCAGGTCAAATGTCCCAGAAAAGATGGCATTCCAGCGTGGTCGGGAAAGTGAAGAGCTGGAGATGGGAGAAAGTTGTGCTGAGCAGACCTACACAGGCCTAAGTAGGTGCCCTGGAGCAGGCAGGAGGGCTGGGAAGACGTAGATGAAGCTAGAGACTGAGCAGTTTTCAATGGCATTACAGCTACAGATCAAAGTACAGGAAACCTAGGAATGAAATCGCGAAAAGGGAATGGGACCCCAGTAGGGCTAAGGGCAGAGAGGAGATGGTGGTGGCTGGGACCAAGGCCAGGGTAGGCAGGCCTGTGTGCCAGGATGTGCAAGGATTGTGGAGAAAAGTGGACCACTGCCAGGAGCCTCTGGCACTAGGCAGTGGATGGAAGCCTGGGCAGCACTTGGAGCTACAGAAACAGTGGAAAAGAATTGTAAGGGGGCCCCAAGGCTCCTCCTCACTCGCAGTAACCCTGGGTTGCCCTGCCCTCCCTAGAGACCAGAAGGTCCTTCCAGATGGTTACCAACAAGGAAAGGACAGCCCTGAGGGCGGGCTGGTTCTTGGCAAAGCTGAGGGTACCCTGCTGACCGGTGCCAGCCTCAGCAGGAGGACAGAGGCAGCAGATGGCCTGGTCCCAGGGTGTTTGGCACACGCAGACAAGATTCCCCAGGCCTCAGAGCCAATGGCAGAGGAGAGGGACCTTGAGGGTTCCTGCTGGGAAGACACCATGCTGTGGTGCCCTGTGCCCCCTGGATGTGTTGGGGGCATGGAAGGGCTGAGACGGGGCTAAGGACGGCCACTGCTGGGTACATATTTTATAGTGACAGCTCTTGGGGGGGGTGATGCCAGCCTGGATCTGGAATAAAGTTCATCAGCTGCCACCCTACACACATGCCTGTCCACAATCCCGATTTCTCACCCAAATTACTGCCTCCAAAAGATGAAAAGTAGCCACATTTCAGGCAAGGAAAGGGGATCACCAAGGCTGTATGGACACAGGGCACCCCTGAAGTGGCAAGGGATGGGACATGGTTTAAAGACTTGAGCCACAGCTTCTGCGACCTTGGCTAGAACGGGAAGCATGGGGAGAGGACTCGTAGACGTCAGAGGCAGAATGAGGACTCGGAAAGGTTTGTGCTGAAAGTCATGTCTGCAGACCAGCAATGACAGACAGCTCTGCAGAGAAAGCCTCACGCTTGGTACCCACCCCACAGTGGGCACTGAGCATCCACAGCTCCCTGTAACATGCACGTTGTTCCTGCGGTGAGCTGGTAGACTCAGACACATCCTTGGGTAGACAAGGATGTCACAAACACACCCAGAACAACAGACACGCCCACTAAGGTGTACAGCGTTAGGAGAAGCCATGAGAAATGGCCCCCAGGAACAAAGAGTAACTCGAAGACATCCACACGTTCTCCCAAGGACCCCAGCTAGCACTGTGCTCAGTCAAAGACATGAAGGGTGGTAAGACCAGTCACACCCCCTCAGCACACCACAGAGCCACAGAGGCAAGGACACCCATTCACACAAATACACAAACACTAGCAACAGAAATATACACAAAATAGTCCACAAGGGTCAGCAAGATGGCTCAGTGAGTGAAGGTGCTTGCTGCCAAGTCTGAAGATCTGAGTTTGATACCCGGAGTCCACGTGGTGGAATGAGAAAACCAACTCCCCCAGGCTGTCCTCTGACTTCCATACACATATGCCATAGTAAGTGCATGTCCCCAACACACGCATACTAAATAAATGTAATTTTTAAAAATCAGAGCAATGTATGAAACACACAGAACTCAGAGAAAATGTTCTTTCTCTGCTCCCCTCTACCTGCTGGGTCAGGACATTTGTGGCACCTTTAGCCAGTTTCCAATAGCTAGGGTGGCACTAACATCGTGTGTTGGGGAGTTTCCTGAACCAAGAGTGATAAAAGCTGTCCCATCCCTAATTCTGTCACCAATCTCAGCACAAGGAACTCAGGGTACCTGGTGCAGATGACCGAGACCCACTGGATGTTCCTAGGAGATGGATAGGCAAGACCTGGCTATACCCGCACTGGCCAGGCCTCACTGTGGGCTCCAAGCCTGTACAGACCCATCAGGCAGGACCTGAAAGGCTTGGGAGATGACAGGGTGGTGGTATCAGTGTCTGGGAAAGATCATCTTAGCTCTGGGAAGGGCACGATGGGAGAGAAGCTATGCTTGTGTTTGGGGGACTTGCAGGGGGACACTGTCATCTGGCCCTCTAACTTGCAGCTCTGAGTGTCCTAGCCTTCTAAAGCAAGTCCTGCCTTCTTCCTTGGTCCTCTCTTCAAATGCAGAAAAGGGATCCTTTAAGCTGGCCCAGCAGGACCCAGGTACATGGTCTCCCAGCAACTCTCTGTCCCAGGAGGGGAAAACTGCAGTGGGAAGAAGCCCCTGGGGAGATGGGCCATCATCCACACTTGCTTCCAGGCATTAACCCATGGGACCGTCCCTGATGACAGAGTGCAGAGGCTCCTCTGCTGTGCAAGAGGGACACCCCGGTCCCTTCCCTGACCCCTTCCCAGTTGTAGATTCCTCAGCTGGTGTCCAACATGGTACCTGGTAGGGTAGCAATGCCCTCAACAAATCTGTAATGATGAATAACTGCCAATCAAACAAACCAAGCAAGGCCAGCAGGGAGCAGGTAGTTCTAAAGACTAGGCTTGGTCCCACTCCCTCCAATCCTGGCCCTGGCTGCTCTGAGCCTTTTTCCTGAGAATGACAGGGGTCTAAAAAAAAAACCCTGAAAGAGCATGGCGGTGCAGGCCTTTAATCCCAGCACAGAGGCAGGTGGATCTCTGGGAGTTAGAGGCCAGCCTAGTCTACCTGGAGAACTCCAAGGCAGCCAGAGCTACATATTAATAGGGAGACCCTGCCTCAAAATAAATAAATAAATAAATAAATAAATAAATAAATAAATAAATAAATATTAAAAGGCAGGGACAGCAGGGACCCGGGGTCCCTCTTCTCTTCACTCAATAAAAAACTCACCAAAGCCAACACATCTCTAAGTACAGGGAGAACAGCTTTCCCAGAACTCAGTGAGCTGAGCAGGAGAGCTACTAGCAGGACCTGCTGCTGGTGGTGAGGGCTTGCGGGAGCTGGGGCAAAAACAGAAGTCAACCATCCCTCAGGACCAAGCTTTCAGTCATGGGGTACTTCCCCCAGGGAGCCCAGGAGTGGAGGAAACAGCTTTTTCCCTCTAGAGCTGAGGAGTTGACCTGGCACTCTTCACCTCTCCAGTATTTAGTCTTGGTTTCTTCCCCTAGCGGGCCCTCCTCCTCCCACTCCAGCCAACCCTGGAGGGGCTAGAGATCCCATTGGGACCTTACCTCAGTTCCTTTCCCTTCCCCTGGGCAGGAGTCCTGGGGTAGGGTAGGTGTCCGCATGACCCCTCCTTGACCTCAGGTACCAAGGGAGCATCTTCCAGAGGGGAAAGCAACCCACGACTCGCAGACCCTTCCTTAATCCCCAGACTGGCGCACACACCCACCTCCCAATTCCTGTGAACCCAAGTCCACGGAGACGCCAGCTCCCAGCCTAGGGCTAAGCCACCGGCCACGGTGGCTGCCAGCCTGCAACCGCCACGCCGCACACGGCCCTCCCCTAGGGGTTTGCAGCGACACCAGCGGCTCAGAGCCCTGCGGAGGCTGAGTGCGCGAGGAGGGGGTGCGTGCGAGAGCCGCACGCCGCCCTGGGCCGGGGTGCACCCGGGGAAGGTCATGACTTTCCGCGATTGGGGGAGGGGGCTCCTGCCGCATTTGGGGGCGGGGGGCCGACCCACGTGGAAGGCACCTGCTGCGGTGGGGAAAGGGAGGGGGCGTTTCTCCGAGATCGGGAACCCGCTGCAGCCGCACGCCCCGCACCCCTAGACCAGTTCTCCAAATCGTGGATCGGGACTCGATCTCCAAGTTCCCGCCCCCTCTCCCACCGAACCCCACGCGGCTACTGAGTCCCCACGGCCGCTCACCCTTACCTGCGGCTACAGGTGCACGCGCGGAGCCTGGTCCCGCGTCGGGCGGGGGAGGGAGAACCGCCCGCTACTCCCACCCGCGCAGGCTCTCCCCTCCCCCGGCCGCCTCTGCAGCCGCCGCCGGTGCCCTTTGCTGCAGTGGGAGAGCTGCAGCCACCGAGCGGGCCCGGGCCCCGGTCGCCCCGGTAACCGCGACTCCACCTGGCGCCGCGCGTTGCGCTGCCGTGCGCATCCCCTCTCGGCCCCCTCCCGCGGCGCGGCCCCGCCGGCGCAGCCACGCCGAAGAGAAGAGGCTGGTGGCTACGTCGCCGCGGTCACCCGATACGCCGGCCCGCCGCCCGGGACTCGGGTTGCAGCAGGAGGGAGGGAGGTTAGACAGCCTAGTGGAAGAGCGGGAGGGGGGAGGGGAGGGGCTGTGGCTTGGTCTAACCTTTAGTCCCTTCCCAGGATCCTCTTCACTGTACCCATCCCCAAAGGTCTTAGTTACCCCCACCTTCCGGGCCCTTAGCCTTCTCTCAGCCCGCCCTTTTGCCCCTTTAATCCTTCCATGACTTAATCCCCGACTGAATCGGGGAGGTCTAAAATGCCTACGCTTCCTTGTTGGCCTCTGATCCTGCCTTGCTGTGTGTGATTCTGGTCCTTTGCTGGGTGTCTCTGTGCTTTACAAAAAAATGAAGCTCAGACTTCTCCCTGGTGGGGAGGAATGTGATGAGCTCTATCCAGAGATGACAAGACGCTGTGCGTATTGTGGAGCTCCAGGAAGAAGGTCCCCTATAAACTCTCCTTCCTTCTCTCGGAGCAGAATTTCAGACAGGCAGACAGACCTGAACTTCACCACGGGGCACAACTCAGCCCACTCTAATCCAGCCTCGCTCCTGCCGTCCACCTTATCCCTATCCCACACTCGACCTAAGGGACCTGAGGCACCAAGGACCTGCCTGTCCATCCTGTGCCTGTCTGCAGTCCGTCACCATGATTGTCCCAACCCTCTGTCTGTGGTCTCCGCCACACACTGCCACTGGGCACACCTCTCTACCACCTGTCATCATCCAGCCTTGATAACAGGCACGCCCCCTGCTCCCTTGTTCCCCAAATCCAGACAAAATGAGGCTTAGAGCTGGGAAGGAAGTGGCTCCATACCCTGAGAATGATGCCCAGTGTGCTGAGCTGTTACTAGACACGTTCCTTCAGTCCAGGTGCCCCAGCTCTAGATTCTCATGGCATCCTTGTCTGTCACAAAACCCTTTCATTTCATCTTCCTTGGGAAAGCCAAGCTTTGGCCCACTCTGGTGCATGAAGAACCAGACCTCTTCCATCCAACGACCTGGCAGCTCCTGCCCTCCTCCTACCTACACCATAACCAGCAAGTCCAAAATCCCTGGCTCCAGGTACGGCTTGGACTCCTGATCCCTGCCCCCACGTCTGTTATTTCTCCCCTGGCAATGCCCAGGCCTGAGCTGGGAGCATATGCTAAAATCTATCCTCCTATCAGGGAAAATGAGGCTCGGTGAGGAATGGGGAAACAGGCTCAGAAGCAATGGCTAGACGCCTAGTTCTTTTTAAAAATTATATGAAGGGTGAGAGAAAGACACCACACAGAACTTCCTGGTGGTCAGAAGGGGGGGGGCAGGCTCTACTCGGAACAGAAGAGTCGGGCACAGAAAGGGCAATAAGATGAGAATAAGAGGTTCCTAAAAGCCCAAGAACAAGAGTAGGCCCTCTTGTTTAAAGGAGAGAAACAACTGTTTGTTTTGTTTTTAAAGCATAACTATCCCTCAAAAGGGATAGGTTTGAGGAGGCGATGGTAAGAAATCAGTCAGGGGAGATGTGGATACGGGGCATGGAAGTTTCCTGATAATGGAGGGTTCATACATAGAAGGGGTGCGAAATAAAAATTATCAATGTCCCCCCCTACAAAAAAGGGTCTCCCCAAAGCCAAGCTCCGCCATGGATTTTTGGAGGGAGATGGCTGGCTCACCTGGGCAGGCTGGCCAGCCCCGGAGGGGGTGGAATCGCCGTGGAGGTGGGAACAGAGGGAGCTGAGGAGGCACACAGGGTCCACGGTCCAGCCGCCGACCTGTGTGTGTGAAGCAAGGGGACACCCCATTAGGGGGAGCGGGCAGGAGCCGCTGGGGTGGGACAGTATGGAATGGATGCTCCCAGGGCAAGCCCTGGCACAGGGAAGAGGGCCAGAGTCATGGAGGTGGGCTCTTCACAGCAGCTGGTACTCTATCAAGGACCCCAAGTTTATCTGCATGTCTGTCTGTCTTTCCTCTGACAGAACAGGCTTTCACCCACTTGATAGAATCCTGATTTCCAATTCCCAAAGCCTCCCTGCACAATCCTTGAACATCTGCCTTCTCTCCTTCCCAAGGAGGTCACCTCAGACCTCACAACGATGGGATCAGTGGACAGGAGTGACCTCACTCCTGTTGTCTGTGCCATCTCTGTAAAAGTGACTTCCTTCTACCCCAGGCCACCAGACTTGACTCCTCTGAGACTGTTTCCTCCTGCCTCTGGTCCTCTGGCCCTTGACACTTCTCTCCAAATGTTCGCCCAGCTCCACACCATTGCTGTACCATGCTATGGTACTTTGTTCAATTGAAAGGACCTTGGATCCTGCCACTGAGCCTCTAAGGGGGCAGATGGGGGCAGGACAGATGAAAGGCATAACCTGAACATGACTGAGCTTCCATTCACTCCAGAAGTATTTGCTAATTACTTGCTGAGTGTTCACCAGCCTCCACCTACCAGTGCACATGAATGTTTCATGCCAGACTCAGTACCTCTTGAAGCTTTTCCTGCTACACCTCCCAGAAAGGTATGTAACTAGGGTGCCCAGTTCCTCACCATGCCTGGGCTCCAAACCATTGAAACTGGATGCTATTTCTTCTTACCTCTGCCCCAGACCCATCAAGACTTCTAAAGCATTGGCACCGTTTGCCCCCCAGCCCCATCTCTGACCATCATATACTGCTTTAATGCCCTTTCATGCCCCACTCCCATTTCTGTCTCCGTCTTGACTGCTCAGGTCTCCTGAAACCGGTGCTTTGGAGTACAGAAATGTATGTAAGGGATCCAGCTGGCATCCTAGGAAGCTCCCTCCCAACTTCCCACCCCGCCCCTATGATTCTCACCCATTTCTGTTTCTTTCCCAGAGACTGACATCTATTTCCCTGTCAGTCAAGAGTTCAATTTCAGTTTTTGAGACAGGGTTTCATGTAGCCCAGGTTGGTAGCTGAGGATGGCCTTGAACTTGATTATCTTGCCTCCCCATCTAGAATGATGGGATTACAGGCATGCAGCAACCAAGACAGACAGTTTGTGCAGTTCTGGGAATCAAACCCACAGCCTCCTGCTACCAGGCTGGCCCTTAGCTGTATTCTTTCCTGTCATTCCCTTATGGCTCCAGACAACCAACAACCCTTGCCTAGTCCCCCCTGCCCCTCTGTCCAAACTCCCCTTTCCTTCACTTCCTCCTTCCCCTGCTCAAGCCTCCCCACCCCCAGAGTCAATAACTGTACATAACAAATATAACTCTCCTGTCCTCTGCTGGCCCACCCCACTCTGGTACCACATGTCCCCCTGAACCCACCCCTAGTCTTCTGTACCACCCAGAAGGACTTGCCATGCTCCAAATCGACTCAGGTTCATGTGCTTCTCCAGCACCCTGAAGATATAGCATTCTCTACCTCTCTTCAAACCCTTAGCTCTGCTAGGCTTCACACAGGTGCCGCCTCCTCCAGGTTGCCTTCCCATAAGGCCTTGTAACTGACATCCCTCATCCTAAGCCCCCTCCCAACTGACCAGGACCCTCACACAATGTTTTATCTTCTCTTTCTCCCAGCTAAGGGGGTCAGGGCCCTACATGAGTCTAAAACCCCTCCTGATCCTCACCAACCTGAATCCTGCTCCCAGGGGGACTCTGGAGTCTAGAAAATGCAAAAGCCAGACTGAACTAGACAGAATGTCTGGGGGACAAGCAAGGTCCCCAAAACATGACAGTGTGCCCTTGATCTCTGTGATAAGGGGGCATGTCCCTCCTTTGATCCCTAGTCACACTGAGTAGCACCTGAAAAAGGAACTGTGGCCCAACACTTCTCAGTGTGACTGAAGGACACTGGTGAGTCCCTGTGCACCTTCTCCCAGAGGGGACAATGCTGGGATTCCCAGAGATGGGACACAGCAGCCATAATGGCCCCCTTGCCAATGCAGGCCTAGACATAGAACGCTAGTCCTGAGAAAAGGAATTCAGAGCGAAGCTAGTGCTTGGGTGGAGAGGGACATGAAGGAGTCCAGGCTGGGGAAGGCTGAGAGGAGAAGCCACCCATGCAGGTCCTGGGCCAGAGGCAGAGGCTCAGCCTCTCCCTAAGCCTTTGGGGGGTGCAGGAGAGAGCCAAGGCACACACAGGCTTCCGGCTCAGTCACACGGCCAGTCTGTGTTCTCAGAGGAAGTAGTGTCCCCAGTTCTGAGTTCTGTTCAGGCTAGGACTGGGAGGGGTTAGATCCAGCCTTCAGAAGCCCCCAAGCCTGAGAGAGGTGTCATGGCCAAGCATTTCAACTGTCCCATGGGTCCAGGCCCAGTGCCCTCAGCACCAAAAGTGTCCCTTCTCTTCTTCAGAATCATCCCTTTGGCCTCCAAGACACACACCTTCCAGCCCTTCTTCCCACATTCTGCCCAAACCCATGCTCCAATGTGTCAAGCAGATGGCAAGGACCAGGAGACTAAGCCCCACTCCTTTCTCCCCCAGGCTCCAGGAAAGACCAAAGAGGACCACGGCCCAGAGAACAATACTCTCCAACTCCAGGCTGACAGCTCTGCCCAGCCATAAAATACTGGGTGATCACCTAGAGATCCCAGCCCCTGCTCACACTCACCTGCTCCCGCATCCTGTCCTGCTGACCTCGCAGGGCCAGGGCATGCTGGGGGTACTTGCTCTTCAGATGGTCCATAAACGCATCTCGCTTGCGGTCAGCATCCGCCTTCTGGAGCCCGCTGAGCGCCTCCAGGCTCTGGGCAGCAATCACCGTGTGCCTCCGCTCGGAGGTGTGCACCAGCCCCACATTGGAGAAGCGCCGACCCCCGCTGCCTCCGCTGCCCCCACCCCCCAGGGTCCGGTATTCCCGAGGGTACTCGGCATCGTCGGCAGACAGCATGGGGGGGCTGCTCCGCTCCGGATCTGCGAGAGGGGAAGAGGATCTAAGGTCACCAGAATGCCATGCCGAGGGGCTGCCCATCTCTACAGGGATCCCTGTGGGGCAGGACAGGGCCTGACGAGGGCAGAGAGGGCCTTTGGGAGAGGAAAGGGGGCAGAGAGTATACGAGGTGAACCTAGAATTCCAAGTTAGGGGTGAGGAGCAGGTCCTGGATGCAGGTTGCTCGTTGGTGGGCTTTGGAGCAGGCAGGGGAAGTTGATGGATGTGGGGACAGGGAGAGGGGAGAGGTATTGGAGGTGTCCTGATCACTTCTTTAACTACATACTTGGTCCCCTTCCTAAAGACAGGGAAATGAGCCATACTGTGGTCTAGAACACTCTCTAAGGAGAGGCTGGGGCTATGCGTGCCTTCCTCAGACCTGCACATCAGGGCTGTATCCTCCGGCTGGGACTATCTAGGACAGGGACCAAGGAATTAGGAGGGTGGGGTGAGGGCAAAGGTCAGTCACAGGGCTCCTTCCCAAGGATGGATAGAGGCCCGGAATCTGGGGCAGAGAGACTCCCTTTCCCTCCCTCCCTACCCGGAGACAGACAGATGGACAGACAGTAAAGGCTGAGCACAGAGAAGACAGACTAGGACAAACTGAAGAGAAAGCAGGCAGACAAAACAGGTCAGCTCCCCGCTCCCCTCTCTGTTCCGAGCTCTCCTCCCAACATTTATGCAAGCTCTAGACCCAGAAGTGATGCACAGGGGACAACGGACAAACAGAAGTGGGCGGGGGAGGCCGGGGGTTGAGGTCTCCACACTCTTAACCCCCTCCCAAGTTCCCTCAGCCTCCTTTTCCTGCCTGGCACTGCTTCCCCCCACCCTTACCCCCAAGGAAAGCAGGCCCTGCTGGGTATCCACATCAGTCATGTTCCAGACAAGGAATACAGAGTTGCCTGCCTGCCGGGTCCCCCAGAAGTTACCCCATTGAGAGCCAGCAGTCTCCATACCTCCCACCTAAGCCTTCCAGTCCATGGAGTGGCAACCCCTAAGCATGACCTCAGCAGGACTGGAGCGTCAGGCCCCACCAGCTAGGCTTGCACTCACGTGAGCAACTGTCCCACTACCGAGAACTTCTGGAAGAACGGACTGGGGAAAAAGAAGATAAGGGGCCAGGCGGTGGTGGCGCACACCTTTAATCCCAGCACTCAGGAGGCAGAGGCAGGCGGATCTCAGTGAGTTCGAGGCCAGCCTGGTCTACAAGAGCTAGTTGCAGGACAGGCACCAAAGCTACAGAGAAACCCTGTCTCGAAAAACTACAAATAAAAAAAAAAAAAAGATAAGGTTAAGGTTGGGGATCCTGGGCTCAGCCAGGTTCACAAAAGCCACCTTCCTTCCACACAATGTTAATCAGACCTGCTGCCGGGCCACACCAGGTACCTGACATCCAACCACAGGAGGAAAGGAGAGGCCGAGCCACATTTCAAGACTAGCTAGCTCAGTGCCAACACACATATGCACACGCGTGCACACACACACACAGAACCTCCCACCACCACCAACATATAGACACTCCACCCACCAACACACACACAGAGAGGGTTGGGGGGAGCCACCCTAACACATATAACACACTCTTCCAGGCTGAGGCCCTGGCATGTGCAACTGGGGTTCTAGCTCCAGACAACCCAGCCTCTCTCACTAAACCACAAGGACAACACCTCCCACAATACCTCCCATAGGCACTTAAGTCATCTGCTTAGAAGGACGCCCACCATTGCCATGACTCTCGACACTCCTGTCTGGTAGGTATTATTGTGGTCCCCATTTCAGAGAGACCCAATGACAAGTCTAAAGCTACGGGGAGTAGTAGAGGCCTGGTGTGACCCCAATGTGACTAGGTTTGCACTGCCACACCTCCCCGGACAGATGATACCGTGTACTGAACAGAGCGAACGCTGATCACACAACACGTCTGTCTTGATGGTCTGGTCCCATCCCCCACAAAGCTCAGGGTCTGAGTCACCACCAGGCACCCTTTAGTCATCATGTGAGGCTCCCCAAGTGAGGTCCAAACACACAGAGATGACTTTGAAGACATTACACCTATATCTATCTATATACGTGTGTCTGTATGTATATATTAATTTGGGGGGGGCAGTCCATATATGGCAGTTCTGTTGAACTTGTCCATATTGAGTTTCATGGTCTAAGTTGATGAGGATGACTGATCAGGTCTCTTCCTCAAGAGGGCACCAGATCTCATTACAGATGGTTGTGAGCCACCATGTGGTGGCTGGGAATTGAACTCAGGACCTTTGGAAGAGCAGGCAGTGCTCTTAACCACTGAGCCATCTCTCCAGCCCCACATATGACACATAGCTGATTTACTTAACTATTTTGTGTCTTGATATATAACTCAGGCTGGTCTCAATCTATGATCTTCCTGCCTCAACTGGAGCTGAGTATTTTATACTTTATTGATTATACTTTTATTTTCATAAGAATTAGAAAAAAATCTGAGGGAGGGGGCCAAATCGCTGGTTTTATAGCTCTTGTTCCTGGGGTGGTAATGAGATAAGCTTCCTCTTAAGTGTATACACAGAAGCAATATTAAATTGATACAAGGCAAACAGCTCCCTGGTAACAGAAGAAACTGGGAAAGAAGTCTGCTGACTGAGTAAGGCTAAGCATACAGAGGCCGTCTTCCTGACAGCGTCGGACCCTGTGGCGAGCCAGGGTGACCAGTGAGTGAGGCCAGGCAGGATGGCCTGGGGAATATGGGGAAGCAGGCTGAGCACTCTGTAAGTGTAGACCCCCACCTCCCTCCTTCCTTCACTCACCCTTACTGACACCTAGAAGGCCACACCCTACTGAGGACAGGAGGGGAGACCTCCACAGCTAGGGCACTGGGCACTTTGGAGTCCTCCGTCTGTCCATGTGTGTTTTGCCTGGCCTTGTCGCTAGTCCTAACTCTGGACCCAGACCACCTCTTCTCCTGCCCCCTCTGCCCCAGAGGGCTCTGGACACACATGGACTTCACTCTGTCTCCAGAAGCTCTCCCCCTACCCCTGCTCCCCACACCAGCCCCCCTTCCTCACTGCTGGGAGGGCATCAGCATTTCTGATATGGGGGAGACAGTGCACTGGCCCAAGGCAGATGATGACCATGGGAACACTAGGAGCTACCCAATTCTCCCAGGATGGCGAGGGCAGGAAGGAGGAAGGGCTGGGATCTGAAAGGCTGTGGGATCTGTTTAAGGCCTTCGGAGGCTTTGCTCATAGAGTGAAGTAACCCAGGACCTGATGTCCGACTGGGTATATAAGGGACGTCTTTTTACAGGGCCTGGTGGAGCAGGGAGGGCCAACCTGGACTGAAGAGGGAGCCAGTTCAGAAATGATCAAAGGAGAATCATTTATATTCATTCATCCTCTTTCTCTATGTCTATCCCCCCTCCCCCGCCCCAACAGAGTTCCATAGAACCGAAGCTGGTCTCAAACTCCCTATGTAGCCAAGGGTAGCCTCGATCCCCTCTTCTTGCTTCTGAGTGCTGGAATTACAGGAATGAGCCACCATGCCTGGTTTAGGCGGAGCTGGAGATCAAGACCAGGACTTCATGCATGCTAGGCAAGCACTCTACCAACTAAGCTGCATCCCAGCACCTCGATCTTTTAGAGCCAGGGCACCGGAAGTTAGACTGTGGCCAAGCCACCTTCCCTTGGGTTGAATCAGCTTCTCCCCCAATCATTCATACATTCAGCCAAGCAGGCCCTCCCCTGATGAGTCAGGGGTCTAATTTGTAAACCGGGGGTGTTGCCCTCGAAACCCTGCCCCACAGGGGAGAAAGTGACAATGTTGGAGAAAGCGTATCATTTCCAGCGGGAGACATTCCTGGAGGGGGATTACTGTTCTCCCCCATTCTCTCTGAGCCAATCTCAGCCACCAGCACAGCCTCCAAGCTGCCCTGACTCTCTCTCCGGACCGCACAGTTTAAGGGGAAAAGCCAGGATGATCGATGAGTCCAGTACACTGGCATCAGGCTCCAGGCCCAGTGACCAAATCAATGCTACTCAGGGATCTGGCTGCGGTTAGGTGGTTAGGCAGGGAGGAATACGGGGATGGAGGAGACAGCAGCAGAGGCCCGGAATTCAGCAAGTGGGGGAGGGAGGTTGTGCGTGCTGGGGGAGGGGTGTGGCACTAGAAAAGCCAGAGAGCCAAAGGAGGGGTACAGGGTCTCCCTTCTTTCTGAGGCACCTATATGTAAAAGGCCAACTATGATTTTTTTTTCCTTCCCCTTTTGGCTCTTTTTGAGACACAGTCTCCACATTTATCCTGAAATCTACTGTGTAGCCCGGGCCTCAAATTCAAAGTCTTGCCTCTGCCACCTGCACAAGTACTGGATTACAGGCATGCACAGACACGCCGAGCTCTAAGATTCTTTTTTTTTTTAATATTTATTTATTTATTACGTTCGAATGGGAAAGTCGAGGCTACTAGGTAGATGCCAGGGAGTTACAAAATGGAGCATCAGGATGGGAGGCGTAGAAAAGGGCTCTGTCACCTCACTCAGCTCAGCCTGGGCAAAGGGAAGGGGAAGGTGGTCCCGCTGGGGAGATGGGAAGCAGTGGGCGCCCCCCAGTGGCCGGCTGTGATAAAGAGCAGGTGCTTCATAGAAACATTGTTACTTGTTCAGCAGCTTCCAGACCCTTCCCCCAGCTTATTTATGAGCCTGATTTATTTTTACCCTCCACTGCATTCTTTCTCATGAGATCACTGTAGCTCATCAGAAGACTGAAGATCCCAGCATCTCAATGACACCCTCTCCTAAGTCATCACTCTCAGCCCCACCTGGCTTCTTTACCCTGGATGTCACCATCTACTCTGTTCCCTGCCTGTCGCTGGGCAGCGCTGGAACATGACATCATCTTCAGAAGAGATGGGGAGGGAGAAAACGGAGGGGAGATCAGAGCTGCTGTGACAGAAAGTGACAGGAAAGGACTCTTTGGCACGGACACCAAGAGGCTAGGCAAGATGACTCTCTAGGAAGAGGGGGCTGTCACAGGTGTTCCCGATCCACGGTCTGGACAGAGGCAGGGGCCTGAAGGAAAAGGGGCTGTAGCAGAAGGAGGGGGACTAGACACTGTCAGTGGACAGCAAGTCACACCAGCAGTCGGGGCGATGGGGGAAGGTGACAGATTTCAGGAGAGGAAGAGGGCCTGCTTCAGACGCCACAGGACCCTGCTCAGGAGCACACACGCGAGTGCAGGCAACAGAGCTCCTAGTGTCCCCTCTACAGACAGAGTAAGAGGCGCCCAAGTCACCCAGGAGCAGCCCTGAGGCGCTGCCGTGGTTAATACTGCCTGACAGCTCCATCCCACTGACACCTGCTTCAGTCTGAAAGCATGATGCACTCGAAGGCTAGAGGCCAGAGGACAAAGGTCAGAGGCCAGATCTGCTTCTTAAATGCCAAGGCTCTAGGAGCTATGCCTGCCCCTGTTCACCCAGGGGAGGCCAATGCTGTGGCCCCTGGGTGCCCTGCCCCTCACCCTGCTTATCTATCCGTGGGTCCTTGGAGCAGAAGCCCATCTGCCTCTGTTTTCTAGAACCAGCTTTTCCGCCCCATACCACAGCCACCAAAGTCATTTTCCAGGCAATTGCCTTTCTGTAAACATTCCTGTGTAATATCCCCCTAAATTGCTAATGCCCAGCGCCCTGTTGGGTCTCCTGTCACTCCAACAAGAGCCTCAGAGATGCGGGTAGGGAGGAAGGACAGCTGGAGGGGAGAGGAAGCAAGCCTGAGGAGGTTGAGACACGAGCTCCCAGCCAGCTCCCAGCCAGGGACCTCCGTGCCTGCACCCTGCAACTCTTCCAAGCTCTGCAGCCCAACTCCACTCTCTAGAAGTCAAGCCATCCTGGCAGAACCTCATCCGGGCCAGAGGGAGGACAAGGAAGAAGGAGGAGGGCGTCCTGTGAGAGCGAGATTGGGGGGGGGGGAGGAGCTGGAAACATGAGGGAGGTGGTTGACAATCGTCACCACTGGGTTCCCAAGGAAGGCTGGCTTTGATCTGGACCTGGGAAGACAGAGGGAGGGGCCGGGCAGAACTCAAGGTGTACTCAGCTTCTGGGACTCCCTAGCTACGAACATGAGGTGGGCAAGGCAAGAGCGTGTCTGCTGGTGGTACAGCCAGGGCTCCCCTACCCGACTCAGTGATCTACAGAGCCAGAGTGGAGAGCTTCGGACCAGTCTCGCCTCCTGGGAATACAAGGGCCTGGAAGGTGGAGTGACTAAGGATGGTGTATCTCTCCGGGATAAGGGACAGGAAGGAGACTGTCACCTGTGCCCCTGTGTTCTCTTCCATTCCCAGGAAGCTGGGCATCCAGAATCAAGGGGGACAAGAGCTGAAAGAGCTCTTGGAGAAGCCAGGAGGAGAGAGGATTGGTGCTGGCCCTGCCAGTCACAACCTCACACAGGCAGAAAAACACAAACCAATTTGCACAGATTTAAAAGCCACTGAAGGCCACTTAGTTGGTTAAACGAGTTGGAATCTAATTAAAGGACCTCCTCAGGGCTGGGGAGGGACAGCTTACCTGCCTAGGAGGAGCAGTGGGGCGGGGTCTGCGCTTTCCCCAGCTCCCTGTGGAGTTTCTGTTGCTTTCCACAGGATCATTCAACCACTTCAGCTAGCTAGCTGTCTGGGTCCTCAGCATGAGCCCAGTAGGAACAGCCCTGCCCCCTTAGTCTGAGCACAGCATGATGCTAGCCCACCCTGGCCTCCTCTGGACCCCAGCCTCCAGCGAAGCATTATTTGCTAGGGGCCGGACACAGCCTTCCTCTGACATTATAGTTTCATCTACCCTATAGGGTGGGGCCTCCTCACGGCACTGAGGGCCTCTTCAGGGTGAGGCCTTGTCTCCACCCTTAAATAAGATTTTCCTCCAGCAGGCGTGGCCCTTGCACACACACCAAATGGTCCTGAAGGATACCCCAGGACTGACTATCACCAGACAGCGCTGAGGACCCAGGAAGAGCCAGTCAGACCTGGCACACACTAGTCTACTGACTCTCCTAGACCAGCACAGGTGGGTCTGTAACCCTGGTAAGCTGTGACCCCTCTCAGCTCCTACCTCCTAGACGGGGAGGCCTGAAGCCCACGGTAATGATGCCCTCCTGCTGACCCCATCAGTGTCCAAAGAAACCCCATGGTGCTCTTACTTCAGCCAAATGTTTTTCACAGAAAGGAACAGAAAGCCTGGAGACCAAACCTGACCAATCACAAAGAGGCCAGGGACCAAGACAGAAGCACAACCCAAGTGTGCTGGGCTTCCATGCCTCTTCCCAGAAAGCAGCTCCCAGGAGAGTCCCTCTCCAGAGGCATAAAAGCTTACCACCAATTCAGATCATAACACAGAAGTGCTCAGGCCCAAAGACACAGCCAGGGGTCACGACCCAGCCTGACCCCAGGTCCCCAGGCCAGCCTAGGAGGGGTCCACCTACAGAGTTCAAGGTTGTCTCACTACAGCCTTGATGCTGGACAGCAGACCTTACCACACATTCAGACATTTCCAAATGAGCCACAAAATCAAAACCTCAAACACGCAGCCCTCCCTCTGGTCCCTGCTCCTCCCTCCCACACACAGCAGGCAAAGCTGTGGCTTTACCAAAAAATCACTGAGTCTGCAGCTAACAGAGCTCCGCTCAAACCCAGTTCTGCCAATAACTAGTTTTACGACCTTGAGGAGGTCAGGCAGCTCTGCAGGCCTCAGTCCTCTCATTTGTTCCAAAAAAAAAAAAAAAAAAGCTGATCACGGACAGGTGCGGACAGGTGCTCCTCGAGCTGCTGGCGGCCACGACTTAGGTCCCCGGGGTGAGCGGAGGCCAGTTGCTCATCCACCCCTAGCCTCACTGCCTCTCACTAGCTGTCAGCTGGGGCTGTGTGTGTGTGTGTGTGTGTGTGTGTGTGTGTGTGTGTGTGTTTCACTTCCAATGCTTCCAATGAAGCCTTGCCTAATTGGCGTTCCTAGAAAAGGGGAGGTGGACATGCAGGAAGGAGAAGTCACCATCCATCTGAAGCGAGGACTGGAAAGGCTGGAACAGCCCTGGCGTGGGCCCACACAGAACAGTGTTAACAAGCTTCTGCCTGCATAGCATCACTGCCGCTCATGCGCCCAGGGAAGATGTCCTGTTGACTTCACAGAGGAAAGCAGCAATGGGGGGAGGGGAGCGAGGAGGGGAGGAAGAGGGAGTCATCAAGCCTCCCCACTTAGAGACTGCCAGAATCCCCTTTCCTCCAGCATACCTACCTGGGGCCACTGCAGGCATAAACAGAGGCACAGAGACAGCAACTGCAAGGCAGAGAGAGACCTCAGACTATTCTACACCAGGTGTTTATCTTGGGCCTTGATGCTAGACAGCAGACCTTGCTTTCTCAGACCCCAGACCCCTCAGTGGCCTCCTCAGGGACCCCATCATAGTCTCAGCACCGAGCCTCAGCCGTCACTGTGAGCACACACATCCTGGGTCACCTGGTCCCCCACCCCAGCTTCTGTCCAGCCCCAACAGCTTTGTGTCACAGTCCACGGGCACTGCCAGGCAAAGGGACAAGGAGCCCTAGCCAGGTTGAAGCCATACACAGCACCTGAGCCCGAATCCCCAGAGAGACAGTGTTACCTCCGGGTCGGAGCAGTGCAGCTCAGCTTGAGACGCTAGCTTGATGGCTGGCTACCTGTGTTTGTAATCATTTTACTCAGAGAGGCAGAGATAGGACCATCGGGCATTCCAAGTCATCCCTGGCCACATAAGTGTGCAAGGCCAGCCTGGGGTACATGGCACCCTATCTCAAAACACAAGCCAAGGCAATGGGGGCTGTCATGGAGGCACCAACCAGTGCCCCCCTCCTTTTACCTCCCCAAGTGTCTGGTCTGTTTGGAACTAACAAAATAAACCCCCAGTCAACCTCAAGGCTGCTGACTCTGGTGATAACCGATGATCCAGCACCAATGCTGAGGTTGTTTCCTGGGGTCCTGCTTCTGTGCTGCAGGGACTTGGCCTCTCCTTGGGGGGTACAGGTGAGGCTCCTATCAGCTGACATGGCCCCAGGCCTCCCGTCCAGAGTAGGTCCCTGCCCCCCATTTCTATCCATAGGACACAAGGTTAGTGTCCTGAGAGGTATGGAGGAAGAGGCCACAGGAGCCAGGGTTGAAAGGGGTCAGGAAAACAAGCCTGATTACATGACGCTAGGGGAAGTTCTCTCTGCTGTCTAACCTGAATCCTCCACCAGAACAGGCAGGAAAGGAGGAGGCAAGCCCTTGTTTGTGCCCTGGTATCTGCTAAAGGCTGGGGTCTTCCTTCTGCTTCCATCTACCCAGGCCCCTTGGGTAAAGAGGGCGAAACCCTGGGCTGGGGCGGGACTCATTCCTAGTACATTTGGAAGACACTGGGTTCCACCCCAGCACTAACTACTAAAAGAAAAATGTTGGGCCCGATGGTGAAGGCCTGCAACCCCAGCTACTCAGGAGGCTGACATAGGAGAATCACAAGTCCTGGCCTGCATGGGCCACAGAGAGAGTTCAAGGCCAGCCTGAGTTAACTTTCAATGCTGTCTCAAACAACAAAGAGGACAAACAAGGCTGGAGATACAGCTGAGTGGCAGAGCGCAAAGCCCTGGGCTCCATCTTGGGTACCAGAAAGGAAGGGAGGGAGAGGGGGGAGGAAGAAGAGAAGAAATGGGAAACAGGGAAGAAGGGAGGGAGGAAAAAGAGAAGGAGGGAAGAAAAGAGAGAAGTTGAAGCGAGCCAGTGGGCTTCCTGGAAAACAGGAATGCAGCCTGGTGCAGGGCCTGTCCCTATGTCGCCTTGGGCACCACACTTCAAAGGGCATTTGTAGCTATGACTCATTTCCCTCTCAAAGGAGCCTTGTGAGGCCGTGCTCAAGCTGAGCACAGGTCAAGACATTGGAAGCCTGGGAAGAGTGACTTAGCCCAAGACAGCATGGAGGAGTGGAGGCACCTGTTCCTAGAAGTAGGATTCCTACCCTCCTTAGTCCATATCTGTTCCCACCACCCTCTGACTAGAGGTCTGGTCTCCAGGGCTGGAGCAAGGGATGGGCATAAGAGGACAGACAGGAAGACAGCAGCCTGCAGATGGGCTGAGCAAGCGAGGAGGAGTGTTTCTAAGCCCCCTCTTTTCAACCTGATAGACTCAGAGTCCTCCCCCACCAGGTCCCAGGCTGTGACAGACAGCCTTCCCTGCTCACCAGCCCTGCAGCCAGAGTCTGCATGCCTCCAGGAATGGAGACCTGGCTAGAGCAAAGGTGTCCATCATCACGTGGACTCCTCTTCCTGAAAGTAAGGTGCAAGGAGAGAGCCCAGACTCTCACAGGGCCCAGGAAAGGGTTATGACCTCTCCTTTTGGGGGTGAGGGAGGCTGCTACACCAATATCTTCCTTGCTGGTACAGGTCCTTCCTGAATGGTCTGGCTTCCAGTGGCCTTGATAGAGCAATGCCCCTGGTGTCACTATCCTTCCTAGTTGCTGTCCTTCAGAAGTGCTCTAGGGTCCAGACAAGGTCTTAGGAATGTACCCAGTGACCTCCTTCTGCCTACACTTCAAAAACGCTTGCCCCCTGAGGCTGCCCAGGACAGAAGCAGTTCAGCTAGGTGTCCAGTGCCTCACCTCCCTGCCGCCCCCTCTGGGGTATCACACTGCCTCATCTTGAGCTTCAGGTGCCCCTCACTCTCCCTGCATGCTCCTCCCAGCCATCCATCTGCCTCAGGGCTTGGCCTGGTGGTTATGTGCAGGGGCCCCCAGCTCTGAACTCCACTGCTCCTCACAGCCCAGCATGGTGGAGCCAAGGTGCACACAGCATGTACTCCGTCTACATGTGGGTCTCTGGTGAGTGGCCTGGGACCCCAGCAACCCTGTCCAGATGCCCAGTTACCTTGAGGAGTGGGAAACCACAAACTACCGGACATCTGATGGACATGAACCACACAGCGCCTCCTCCTTCTGGCCCGTTTCCCTCTCTGGGTGCTGCGCCTATCCTGCTGCCCAGGACCCCAGGGCTCCCAAGGGCTCCCAGGGCTCGGCTCCCTGCCCCCAGCCACTTCCCACACCGTGCCCGCATCTGATGCCCGTGCTCGCATCTGATGCCCATGCTCACGCGGTGGCTAATTCTGGCGTCTCATCAGACGGTAATTATGGGGGAATGAGCAGCACTGTCATCTCGGCGCTCGGCACCTGTCACCACTCCGCCATCATGGGCTGCTGGGATGGGACAGAAGCAGAGGGGGAGGGAGGCCTGAAGAGGGGCCCCCGCCTGCCCACAGGTGACCAGTACATGTCCCCGGGGTGGTCACCCTGATGTTCGGGCATCCTGGCCTGGCAAAGGTCACAGAAGGAGTCTGCACATGCCCTGTTCCATACATCCTGGCACCTCCAAACTGCCTGGCACACAACAGGCCCGTGTTGACCGTGGACATGATCATATATACACCAGATACAGTCCCAGAAGAGGAGCCACAGAAGACCTAGTGTATAGAACAGAAAGCCAGGCCTGGCAGAACTGGGAACACCTCAGTCAGGACACAGTGAAGATGCGGCAGAGGATGAGAGAGGGGAACCTCACAGTGGGTTCTTGGGAGCCAGGACTAACAAGGAATGCCTCTTGCATTCCAGTGAGTGGACAGACTCCCCTACTGCCCCAGCAACATGAGGGATGGAGGCTAGACTCAAGGCAGGCAGTGAGAGGAGGCAGGGTTGGAACTCGGGTCATCTGTCTGATCCTGGGCATGTTGCATGATTTCCTGTTGTATCTGCTTTGCCCCCCACACAAAAATGACAGCATCTTCAGCACCACTCTGGGGACAGCAGAAAAGGAAGTAAACCATGGGACAACCATAGCAAAGACCTTAAGCCTTCTCATCTCTCACAACATCCCCAAAACTACCACCACCAGAAGCTAATGGCCTCACCACACCAGCCATACTGTGGGAAAATGCACCCTGCGTTCCACTGCCTTACCCTCAGAGCCCCTGGAACACACAGATCTACCTGAAAACAGCGACATAGGCACTGAGCCCTCCCTGGGTGCCCTGGCTCCCACCCAACAGCAGTTCAAACAATGCCCCCATCCATTCCAAAATCCATCCACACCTTCCACTCAGAACAAGGCAAGATGGGGGCTGCCACATCTTTCCATGAATGCAGAAAGTAGTCTAAGGAAGTAGTGGGCCCCTCCGTCACTGGAAGCATTCCAAAAGCAGATAGGCAAAAAAAAAGAAGGCCTTGGCCCCTCTACCAAAGCAGGCCTCCTCCCACAGGCCCCCTGAGATCTATCTGTCAGGGGTCTAGGGAGGACCCGGACTTCTCAGGAGGGTATGCCAGCTCCTCCCCACCTTCCCGGGTAGGAGCTGAGGCTGGGGAGGGCAGGAGCATGGCTGCTCTTTTAGGAAAACGGTAATTTTAATTAAGAGGCAGACAAACGAGCGCTCCACAGATTGTCTCAGAGCAAAGTTATTAAAAAGCCATCAAGGCGGTGGAGGCAGCCACAGTGGTGAGGAACGCCCCCCCCCCCCCCCCCCCGCCGCCATGCCTGCCTGGATGCGGATGGGGGGTGGAGGACACAGAGTCACTGACAAGATGGGCTCCACAGCCCCTCGGCTCTGGAGTAGGTGGGCAGTACCACACAGCACCTAGGCATAGCCAGCCCAGCCCTGGGCATGAGGCAGGAAGAGAAGCCACCTCCAGAGCACCCTGCTCAGGCAGGAGCCCACGGGTCAGTGCTTGCCCCTCTTCACAGCCTGTCACATGCGCATTCTCACCGTGACTCAGAACAATGAGGCTCAGAGAGGGAAAGGGGTTCGTCCTAGGCCACACAGCTGCAAGGGCTTAAATGGGGATTTAAACACAGGCTGTCCTGACTCAGGTCTGAGCCGCTAGCCCTGAGCACAGAAGGAGGGTGGAGGGCTGTCCTAGTCCAGGTTCCAAAAGGCCTTATCGGTAGCCTGGATGGTACTGCTCCCAGCCTCCAGGGAATTGGAGTCTGAGTCCCTGCTTGATGGGGTGACAGCATGGGTCTCAGGACACTCTACAGAGAGGGACAGGGCAGTACAAAGGGGTTTCCAGCATTAGCAGGCCGAGCCAAGAAGATGCACCTCACTGGGGTAGCGGATGGATGCCACTGTTGGAGGCTAGACCGCTGCTAGGTTACATGGCCCCTGCCCAGAGATGCTGAGGGAGACGTCTCTGTCATAGAGATGCTGTGAGCCCCCACCACTCAACACCGCTCCCTAAGGCAGCCATGACCAGGCAGGGTGGCAAGGCGTGGCCCTGCTGGGTCTCCCTCTGGAGCCTGTGCCGGCTCAGTGACTCTTCAGAGTGAAGTGGATACCAAGGGACAAGGGACTGAAAAACCATGTCCTGAGGTCACCTGACCCAATTCCCACCACTACCCCGCCCCCAACAGAGCCTCTGGGGCCTCAGGTCTTGGCAGAGGTGGCCTGCCTCTAGCCCATGCCCAGCCCACACAGACACACACCTACATACATGCCTGCGCGCTCACACAGGCACACTCACATGCACGCGTGCACACAGACACATATTTGCCAGGCAAGACGCCCTCCCCTCACGGGGATCTACCGTCCCCTCCCCCTGACATATGCCTGGCCCCCTGGGCACGGCCCTCCCAGTGGCAGCGGAGGGTGCTGACTAGGTGGGCTCCCTCCTGGCTTACTAACCTGGAGACTTTAAACAGAGGGAACAGAGTCCTGCCGGCTTCCCTCCCGCCGCTCGCTGGAGCCCTGGGTGAGGGACAGGAAAGGAGGAAACCAGTGAATGAGCTGAAACGAGCTAGGGGCAGGAGGGTTGGGCCAGGGGGCGGGGTGCAGCAAGACAGGGCTGTAGGAGCTGTCCCTTTAGAGGTCACCAGGGTGTGAGGGGCTCCCCTGGGGTAGAGACCAGGGATTGTAGGAAGGGCAGGTAATAAAAGGACAAAGACATCACTTGGGGACAGACAACAGGAGGACAGACAGCAACAACACTTAAAACATGGGGTCCCCAGAGTTGGACCCCCGTCAGACAGACAGCCTTGGTCCTCTTTCTGGGACTAGGGAGCAGACGCTTGGCTTGGATGCCCATTTAAGACCCCAAATGCAGCACCCATGGGGGCCGAACAACTCCCCCTATCTGGGTCTCCCACTTTGGGCAGGAATGGGGTCAAGGTCAGAGGGCTAGCATCACTGCTCACTGCCCTTCCCCCAGCTCCAAGGAACCTTTCTCAATCTAGCAACCTCGTCCCTGATTCCACTCCCAGCCGTGAATGTCCTGTGGTCTCCAACAGAGGACATGGGCATCACACAGCCTACAGGTGTTCACACGCAAATGCAAACCTTGCTTGGCCACGCAGTGGTGAAAAGCTCCGGTCCTATTTCCGCTGGAGGCCCCTTTGCAGGGTCTCCACATCTCCTCTCACACCCTTCTCTTTCTACACAGAAATTCCTAAATCTATCCTACCCCACGCTAACAGATACCACCTCTTTTTTGCCACGGGGTCTGAGGTACAAATCCCCTTCCTGCCTGGAAACGTTGCATCTGGGCACATCCCTTGCTTGGCTAGCCTGGGTACATCCACACTCATTGCATGCACTCTCTGAGCCCCCTGCCAATCTCCCGGTTCCAATTTTCCCACCGATTACCCGACGCACGGACGCCCCGGGGAGAAACAGCTGCTGTGCCCAGATGTGGGCAGACTACTGAGAAAGAAAGCAAGAATGCACCACTGATCCGGCACCCCAGGGTGCCTTGGATGGTGGGTGTGAGAGGGGCAGGCTGACTGCTTTGGGGGTAAAGAAGGACTCAACAACCCAGACTCCACACAGTGTGAGTGGTCCAGGATGACCTTGAACTCTGAGCCACCTTCACTGGTGCTGGAATTACAACCCTGCTTGCACCCCATCTCCAGCCCCTTCTCACCACCCTTCCCAGAGTCCTGCCCTCCGCACCAGCTGAAGCACTGGGTCTCAGGAGCTTCAAGGTTTCTTTCTTTCTTTCTTTCTTTCTTTCTTTCTTTCTTTCTTTCTTTCTTTCTTTTTTTTTTTT